>NC_142803.1:50132683-50232007 GCF_049724085.1 Artemia sp. Qi Xiang Cuo
TATGCTACAAAACTTTGATTGGTTTCAGTATATAAGGTAATTATACAGAACTGTTCACCAATGACCATGGGTGTCAAACAGTTTTATATTTTTCAAATGGGAGAATAGGCATAGGCCTACTTCTTTTGTATACCTTTATAAATACATCTACTTAGAGCTCCAAAGGGCAACACCAAGATGCAAAGGGCAAGGCAACTGCAAACGCTCGTTCTTCGCCCTAATATGATAGAGGTTTCACTATTTACTGACTCCTATGCTGTTCCTATATTTCTTTAAACTCCTTTCCTACACTGGGTGTTTGAAATTATCAGTGCTTATCTTACAATACATTTCTGCATCTTTTTTTTATTAATAGTGCTGTTCTCAATGAACATTCGACTTTTTAAAGACTTACTGTTTAAAATCTTTAAAGCCCTGTCTTACTTGGTTTAATAGTTGTCTTATGGATTCCATAGCTTCAAGCTTCCTGATTAGATTTCGTCTTTTTCTGATTTACGTATGAGAAATGGTATCAATTCATGAAAAAGTTAGAGTGGAGGGTCAGATATATTTCCTAAAACTTATGGGGGGCAGTGGACAATATGAATTTTTCGATGAAAATACCAAATAGTTATTTTTCAAGCAGAATGCAGTCCATCAGTATTTTCAAAATCCCCCCCCCAATTAATGTCTCTGTGTATATATCCTTATTATCCTTCCTACTAGTAGATTTAAGAAGATTAGAAAATACCTCGGCTTTATCTTCTTCCTGTTCGATAGCTGCTAAGAACCTGTAATCGAGTATCGTCTCAATGCGAAGATGAATAAGAAAAATACAAGAATTTCTGCTTCAGCGTTATTAGTGATATTCGATATGGTGCGATACGATACGAATTTATAATGTCAAATAACAGGAATTAAATTAACAGTTAAATTAAGAGACAATATAATTTAAATAATTACTCTTCATTGTCACTTATTTACTAAAATGAGACACAAAATAGTGTCGAAAGTGCAAACTGTATCGGCTGGTAGCCACGGGCTTACAAGGCTTGGGTTGTAAGACTATTCGTCTTGTTCGTGTTATCTCCAATATGAAAGGATCCATATTAGTAATATTTATCAGTTATAATAAACGATTGCACCTTATAAGACAAAGCTCTTTCTACCCCCTTCTTTGTAATGCCAGATAGTCTATTCGTCAACCGATATGAAAAGAGAATAAACCTTAGCGCATCCTCTTTGGTGGGAGAAATGGAAGGGCTCGGGGGGGGGGGCCTTTGGGGGCACGGGGGGGTCTTTGAGGCTTCGAGAGCCTTTGGGAGCCCGGGGAGTCTTTGAGGTCTGGGGCTCTTTGGGAGCCTGGGGGGGGCTCTTGAGGAATACTGGGTTTAGCTACCCGCTGTATAGCCTCAAGTAATTGCATAGGCAATGCGAGCACTTGCCAATTATATCAAATAATTTTTTTTTCGCTCAGAAGCTGAACTCCTATTCATTTGAAAGGAGACTAAGGGTCCAGTTTATATGTAGTGAGTATTGAATCATATCCATAAGAGTAAAACTGTCTCTTTGTATAGATACATGCGTTTTTTTTTTTTTTTTTTTGTTAAAGGGATATATTTTCCCGCCAAGGGCACACATCATATTTTACCAAGAGTTAAACTTTACAAAATTGAAGATATTAATTGCGTGGAAGCAGCAAAATATGTTTTAAGACTGGTTTTGTAAATTATAAAAATTTGCTTACTGGTTAAAGCCGCTAGACGATTGCCTATCGAGTTTTTTTTTTGTTTTTTTTTTGTTTTTTTTTGTTTTTTTTTATTTTGTATATTATTATTTTCTATATTAAAAAAAAATAATAATTTTATATATTATAACTTCTTTATATATTTTCTACCAGGCTTTTAAAATCTAGACTTACTACTCTATTAAATATATCATTATGCATAAGTTTACTTTTGAACAATTATTCGACATTATTTCTGTTCATCTTTGATATAGTGTAGCAGCTCTAACGTGGTATTTGCTATATGTCTCGTAGAATAACATGGTATTTCCTATATGTCTGTTAGAATAACATGGTATTTGCTATATGTCTGCTAGAATAACATGGTATTTGATATATGTCTCGTAGAAATAGTACCTTGGTTACTTCTCATAGGCAAAGAGAGTGAGATAAAAACAAATACAAAATACCTTCAACCATGTGAAGGTATTAAAATAAGGTATAAAAATATAATGTTTTAGTCATAAAGTTATTGGGGCGTGAAAAACGTATGGTATTAATGCTTAATCATCCTTATGTACTAGGACCCTTTTGAAATTTGTCGCTCAGCAATGATTTATCTACCTTTTTTAAGGTGGGTTAAATTGTCCCTATACTTATGACGAACAGGCATAAAGCATGTGGTTGGCTAGTTTTGCGTTCGAATCAGCAAAAAGCTTCATTTAGCTTGTACTTTAGAATGCCCATTAAGTAAAAATAATATTTTTTGATCTTAGTCTATTGATCTCTTTGCTTTTGATGCATTTTTTTTTGTGTGTGTGTGGCAAAATCCAAAAAATAGTTCACATACCTTCTAAGTCAAGTGTGACGCTCACCATGAAATAAACTTTTTCGATAATTGACCCTCACAATCTAGCATTCAGTTAAATGTTACCCGTACAAACAATTATTCTAAAGATACATGAAATGGTGTATAGCATAAAAACGATCCTGGATATAGCCACCTATAACTTCGTTGTGGCGATACATAGAACGCAATATAAATGCAAATATGTCGATAACATTTAAACGTAACAATTACAAGGATTGTTTCGTTTCAAAACCTAGGTAAATAAAGAGGAATAGTCGCTAAAGATTGGTGCAAAAAAAATCAATACCCCAGCCATAAAAGTGAATCGTAAATTGTAGCATTTAAGACACAAGTCCCGGCCAGTAGATTTCAACCTAGAGAAATGCAGCATAACTCTTAAGCCAAAATAAGCCTGTAAAACTAGGGAGCACCTCAAAAGCGGCATAATTCCTAAACTATAAAAATGAGCCCTAGAGATACGCAAAACCTAGGAAAACCGAAAAAAAAATTATTACTATATGAATCAAAACCTAGAAATTATTAACATAAAAAATATAATAGATAAATAAAATATGAACAAGGACATTCAAATTCTAGGGCGTATATTAGGAAACAATAATAAACGCATCAACCTAAACGATTCGTAAGCCCCTTGCCGACAAGTGGTTAAATTAAGAAGATAGGTGAAAAAATTCCTCAAGAGTAGGAAATTCCTCATGAAATTGTCATAGTCCATTGTTCTATTCAATTTCATGAGCCAAACTCTGTACTTTTTAAATGTTGTAGTTTTTTATATTCTTTTTCGTTTGCCATTTATTTTTGTGGTATCAAAAAATTTGGATTGTTGGTTCAATTAATTATAAGTTCATTAAAAATTAAGTAACTAGTTACTACTTATAATAATTTGCAAGTTCCAAATGATGTCGGAAGGGAGATATTTTAAAAGAAATTGTTCAACTATAAGTTATATTATTGTTTTGAGATTTTAGTTAGGCTGAGCTATGAAAAATATTCGGGTAAAAAGAAGTTTTCTAGCTTCCTTCAATTTTAATATATGAAAAACATGAAACTGTGATTTTGTGATAAGCCTTCAGCTGCAATTTACGCCAAAAGGACAAGATAATTATCAAAAGCATGAAAATTAAAAATGTGAAATGTAATTTTTTCCTGATAATTGAAACCTCTTAGTTTAACTCAGGTATTGAACCTTTGGTAGATATATTGGTTCGAAAATAAACTATTCCCTTTAAATCTGAACTAATATAGGTTTTCCACAGGAAACTCTAGTTTTCGATCATAGCGTTATCAATCTTTTAGGATGTATGTCATGGTTGGAATCTCTCACTTGATGAGGAGGTCCTTCTTTGTACTAGTACATCCTTCGAAGGTACTGATGATGTGCTAGAAGTGCACTATACTGAAGATGGTCTTTCATATACGTCAGAAGATCTGGTACGGCGGGGGCCTTCAGGTCGTCTTTGCATAGAAGATGACGAGCGATTGGCCCCTAGTTTGCCTACAATTGGAGTACGCGGCGATTTATTTGAGGAGATGCCTCTTCTCCTAGATATATCAATAAATGATGAACCTGAGCTTGAAATTGAATGTATACCACCCACTCTGCTAGACATAGTGGTAGTGGAGGATGAAGACATAGATATTCTGATAATTGAACCAGATCTAGTTTATTTACAAACTGTTATAAATATCGATATTTCAAGAGAATAAAGATTAGAAAGAATGAATTATTTTTTGTTATCTTTGATAGAAGACTTGGTTATGGACTGATAGTATTCTATGGGGTGATTAAATCAAACTGAACTATTCATGTACAGAAGTCTCTGCTGGTATCCTCACTCTATATATATCGAGTATATGAAAATTAAAATAATAAAAACAAATTTATTGTGTGATTACAATATAACACTCATTATACATATTAATAATTAGATTTAACGGTAAATCATATATGAGAACTCTTCCACATTGGTTTCTGTTGTTTAAATCCTTTTCATAGAATGGCCTCTTATGTTGTCTCTTAAAGGACCACTTTTTCTCTTCTCTTATAGCATAATCATCATAATAATCCAAGTTATATCTTGCACTATACACATTTTTCTTTGGGTTTTCACTGCTGTCTTTTACACTATAGAGAAAGCCCTCTTTTACCAGTCTCTTCTTTTGATCTTCCTTTTCTAACATATCAATCCTTCTTTTATCTGAGCTTACTTGCAATCTATATAAATTTCTCCCCATGTGACGTATAATGTTTCTTCTTGTTTCCTCCAGATTCTTCTCATCTGTCTCTGCCTCTATGCAGTCTAAACATTCAGTAGGTTCTTGTGAATTCTCAAAATCATGAAAATGTCCCTTACAAATAGAACAGTTGCAATAAAAGGATATTTCTAACTCAACTTGTTCACTCATGTTATTACACTGCTCACTAAAAGCTTAGTGATTTCTATTCACAGATTGAAAACACTATAGCAAACATCCTTTCACTCTGACTGCCAACTTTAGACTGACCTGAAAAGAAAGTTGGCTCGAAAACAAAAACAACATAGACCTTGACATTGGCTGGGAAGAGGTGATCTAACTGTTTCCGGGAAACCCATAACATTTGGCTCGAATAATAACAACAAATACTATTTCTGGATCATAACATCTGCCTCGAACAAGAAGGAAGTGTCATTAACTGTTTCTCGGAACCTCATAACATCTGGCTCGAATAACAATAACAAATACTATTTCTGGATCATAACATCTGCCTCTAACAGGAAGGAAGTGTCATTAACTTAGCTTCGAACGACAACAACATTGACCCCATTAACCAAGTGTTCTCTCTAATGACTCTGTTCAAAACAACAACAACATTGACCTTGACATTTGGCCTCGGAAACAATAACAACATTGACCTTAACATTCGCTAAGAGCGTGCCAAAAACACACCTGGAGAAAGAGGTCATTGACCGATTACGCAATCACTCTCCCTAATGACTCTATGCCCATAAAAGGAGTCCCCCCGGAGTTATAGGGTCATCTCTACTGATAGGCTAAAATATATGCAAAATATGCGTGAATTAAATAAAATCATGAGTCCTAGTAGCTAGCAATTCCAGAGCGCGGGGCTGATATTAGATCCAAATTTAAGCCCTATTATGCCTAATACTTCATGATGTATTATTTCTAAGAGCTTTAACGAAAATGCATCGTTTCCTTGAGCCAAAACTATGAATATTTCACACCATCGTGACAATAACCCTCCCCCTCTTGCATGCAGTACTGGAGGAATAAGGTTGATATTAGATGAAAATTTAAGACATATTAAGAGCTTTTAAGGAAAATACCCCGTTTGCATTAAACTAAGTTTATGAATATCTCACAATCTCCTAACAATAGGCCCCACCCTCCACCTAGCAATCATTTCCAGAGAGCGCCTTGATAATATATGCAATATTTAGACATTATTGTGGCTTATAAAAGAATAAAATATAAACAACAACATGCGTAATTTAAAGAAAGATGGGGGGGGGGAGAGAGGACTCCAAGCAAGTATTTCGAGGGAGCGAGGTTGATATTAGAGCTAAATTTTTAAGAAAAAAAATACATAGTAAGATTACAATGCATATAAATTAATTCCATATTTTCATCGATTTTTCTTGATATTATATTCACCCAGCTTCAAGTCAATGACACATTTTAGAAACGAACGCACCTTGTACGGCATTGTTGCCTCTGAAACAACTCGGTATGTAGAAAGCCCTATAATTGGGGGAGGGGAGGGAGGGAGTCTTCTGTGGGAGGGGAGAGGGCCGTTTTTTATTTCGCTAGCTCAGCACTGCCTTTTTTATCTAGTCATTTCCCAGTGTTTTATATATTTATATTTTTTTTTTCATTGCGCAAAGCGGTAATTCTCAAGTGTTTAATAAGTGCTTATTTACTTGTTGTCACCCCTGCCGTGGCCCACCGCGGCACCACCCGCAGACCAACTCCGAGGGAGTTTCTTCCCCTCCGTACGGTTTTTCTCAGCCCCCACGCAACCCAGGGGGACATTTTTTCCGCAAAAATATCAAAACATGCAAAGGGGAAATTCTATTTCGATAAATTTTTGTTGCCACCCATCCCGTGCTAGGATTTCAAACGAATGCCCCCCTTTTCCCTTAGGACTTTAAAGACATGCCCTCTGACGTCAGAGCACCCCTGGCAAGATCCCTTTGGGACCCCAGTTTCCAGCTTACAAGATTCCCACCCCTGACCGGCCACCTGGGATTCCAGGTGTTCTAATATTTTTTGAGTATTGGCATGAATCCTACCCATTTTGGCACATTGTTTTTTTTCTGGAAGATCCCCAGGATTTCCGTGACCAGATATAATATGGATGACACCATCGTATCTCAAAAACTAGACTCTAAGAGTCCATGGGGAATCCCCAACTGTAACCGAACACGGGCACGCACGTGGGTGCAGCGTAAATAACGGTACTCATCTTAAGCAATGACACCTAATGGGAGAGGTTGGAAGATAAGTGGATCATCTTGAGAGAAGAGTAGGTACCCAAATCATTATAAAGTATACTTATTGCCCAGAGTGGAATGGCGCTGCGACACTGTTTTCATACTGGCACCAGCCCTCATCACCTCCCCCTCCATCATCCATATGGTATCAATTTTCCACCCCTAGGATATTTTCAACCCTTTTCGCCCCGAAAATAAGCTAATGAATCACATTAATTAGTATATTTTGATGACAGAGAGAAGTGTGTGTGTTTGTGTGTGTTTGTGAGTGTGTGTGTATGTGTGTGTGTTTGTGTGTTTTTGTTTGTGTGTTTGTGTTTGTGTGTGTTTGTATGTGTTTGTGTGTGTCTGTGTGTGCGTGTCTCTTTGAATGTGTTTGTGTGTGAGTTTGTGTTTTTTTGTGTTTCTCTTTTTTTGTTTTTGTGTTTGTTTGTGTGTGTTTGTTTTTGTGTGTTTTTGTGTGTATGTGTGTGTGTGTGTTTGTGTGTGTGTGTGTGTGTGTGTGTGTTGTGTGTGTGTGTGTACACACCCCCACAACCCTGGGGGCAAGGGTTTTAAGTTATGCCCTAAGGGCATATAAGATCGATGTTGGAACAATGTAATATGTATGATTTTTTTCTTTAGAGCAGGGGACTTCATATGGAAGGGGTCGTCGTAGAAACTTCAAAAGGGGCTCATTTGATTGGAAATCGAGAGTTCTAGTGCCCTTTTTACTGCTGATATGGCTTATTGGGAATTAGCATTATCACAGCGCATTTTGATTTAATGTTAAGGCAACATATAGTTTTTAAACATAATGAGCAAATGGTAGGGTGGGCGTGGGAGGGTGGGAGTGGAAGGGGGCGAAAGTGATTGGAGGGCAACTAGCCCACCAACCACGCCAATCATTCCCCCAAACCCATCCAATCAAAATTTTGAGATAGCCATTTGGTTCAGAGTAGTTGATTTCCAGATATAAAATATGTTTTTTAGGAGGACACTCCCCCACAACCCTCAGGGAAAGGGTTTTAAGTTATGCCCTGGGGGCATATAAGGTTTTTATAGAAGGCGGTGTCGTAGAAACTTCAAAAAAGGCTCATTCAATTGGAAATTCAAAGGTCTAGTGCCCTTTTTAAAAGTCGAAAGTGATTGGAGGGCAACTAGCCCCCCCACACCCATCATTTCCCCAAACACATCAGATCAAAATTTTGACATAGCCATTTTGTTCAGCGTAGTTGATTTCCAGATAGAAAATATGTTTTTGAGGAGGACACTCCCCCACAACCCTCGGGGCGAGGGTTTTAAGTTATGCCCCGAGGGCATATAAGAACGATGTTGGCACAATGAACTATTTATTATTTTTTTCCTTTAGAGCTGGGCACTTCATATGGAAGGGGTCGTCGTAGAAACTTCAAAAGGGGCTCATTCGATTGGAAATTGAGAGTTCTAGTGCCCTTTTTAATAGTCGAAAGTGATTGGAGGGCAAATAGCCCCCCCACACCCATAATTCTCCCAAACACATCCAATCAAAATTTTGAGATAGTCATTTTGTTCAGCGTAGTTTATTTCCAGATAGAAAATATATTTTTGAGGAGGACACTCCCCCACAACCCTCAGGGCAAGGGTTTTAAGTTATGCCCAGGGGACATATAAGGTTTTTACAGAAGGTGTTGTTGTAGAAACTTCAAAAAAGGCTCATTCGATTGGAAATTTAAAGGGCTAGTGCCCTTTTTAATAGTCGAAAGTGATTGGAGGGCAACTAGCCCCTCCCCCGCCCATCATTTCCCCAAACATATCCGATTAGAATTTTGACATAGCTTTTTTGTTCAGCGTAGTTGATTTCCAGACAGAAAATATGTTTTTGAGGAGGACACTCCCCCATAACCCTCGGGGCAAGGGTTTTAATTTATGCCCTGAGGGCATATAAGAACGATGTTGGCACAATGTACAATTTATTATTTTTTAGAGCTGGGAGCTGGGCACTTCATATGGAAGGAGTCGTCGTAGAAACTTCAAAAGGGGCTCATTCGATTGGAAATTGAGAGTTCTAGTGCCCTTTTTAATAGACGAATGTGATTGAAGGGCAACTAGCCCCCCCCCAAGCCCATCATTCCCCCAAATTTTGAGATGGCCATTTTGTTCAGCGTAGTTGATTTCCAGATAGAAAATATGTTTTTTAGGAGGAAGCCCTGGGGGCATATAAGGGTTTTTAAGAAGGCGTTGTCGTAGAAACTTCAAAAAAGCTCATTCGATTGGATATTCAAAGGGCTAGTGCCCTTTTTAATAGTCAAAAGTGATTGGAGGGCAACTAGCCCCCCCATGCCCATCATTCCCCCAAACACATCCAATAACAATTTTTAGATAGCCATTTTGTTCAGCTTAGCTGATTTCCAGATAGAAAATATATTTTTGAGGAGGACACTCCCCCACAACTCTCAGGGAAAGGATTATAAGTTATGCCCTGGGGGCATATAAGGTTTTTATTGAAATCTTTGTCGTATAAATTTGAAAAAGGGCTCATTCAATTTGAAATTCAAAGAGCTAGCAGGCCTGCTCTTTTTAATCGTCGAAAGTTACTGAAGGGCAACTAACCCCCCTCTCTCGCCCACAATTCTCTAAGACATATCCACTCTCCATATTTAAACAACCATTCAGTCAAACGGAGAGCAGAAATTTGGAAATTAGTTCCTTAAGGCTGACCACTCCTCCGTCCATAGCCCTCAGGAGAAAAGTTGTGAATTAAACCCTGGGGAATATAAACTTTTTATTGAAAGTGTTGTCGTAGAAACTTCAAAAGGGCTCATTCAATTGGAAATAGAAAGGGCTAGTGCCTTTCTTAATAGTTGAAAGTGATTGGAGAGCGACAAACGCCCCTCTCACGCCCACCATTTTCCAAAACACATCTACTCAAAATTTTGAGATATCCATTTTGTTCAACGTAGATGAAAGTTCCGGAAATAAGGTCTTTTAAGATGACAACCCCCTCAGAGCCATCAGTGCAAGGCTTGTAATTTATGCCCTGGGGGCATATAAGGGGTATATAGAAAGTTGTTGTATGAATCATAGGCAGCACGATCGCGCTGCCTAAGTAAAGAACGGCGACACTCGAGAACGAGACAAGAAACGGGGACTAAGTAAGAGGAGGACACTCCCCCACAACCCTCGGGGCAAGGGTTTTAAGTTATGCCCTGAGGACATATAAGAACGATGTTGGCACAATGTACTATTTATTATTTTCTTCCTTTAGACCTGGGCACTTCATATGGAAGGGGTCGTCATAGAAACTTCAAAAGGGGCTCATTCGATTGAAAATTGAGAATTCTAGTGCCCTTTTAATTGTCGAAAGTGATTGGCGGGCAACTAGCCCTGACACGCCCATCATTCCCCCAAACACATCCAATCAAAATTTTGAGATTGCCATTTTGTTCAGCGTAGTTGATTTCCAGATAGAAAATATGTTTTTAAGGAGGCAACTCCCCCAAAACCTTCAGGCCAAGGGTTTTAAGTTATGCCCAGGGGGCATATAAGGTTTTTATAGAAGGTCTTGTTGAAGAAACTTGAAAACAGGCTCATTCAATTGGAAATTCGAAGGGCTAGTACCCTTTTTAATAGTCGAAAGTGATTGGACGGCAACTAGCGCCCCCCCCCCCCCCACGCCATCATTCCACACACATTCAAAGCATCCAAACACACCCAATTATAATTTTGAGATAACCATTTTGTTCAGCGTAGTTGATGTCAAGATAGAAAATATATTTTTGAGGACGACACTCCCCCACAACCCTCGGGGCAAGGGTTTTAAGTTATGCCCTGAGGGCATATAAGAACGATGTTGGCACAATGTACAAATTATTATTTTTTAGAGCTAGGATCTGGGCACTTCATATGGAAGGAGTTGTCGTAGAAACTTCGAAAGGGGCTCATTCGATTGAAAATTGAGGGTTCTAGTGCCCTTTTTAATAGACAAAAGTGATTGAAGGGCAACTAGCCCCCCCCCCCCCTACGCCCATCATTCCCCCAAATTTTGATATGGCCATTTTGTTCAGCGTAGTTGATTTTCAGATAGAAAATATGTTTTTGAGGAGGAAACTTCCTCACAGCCCTCAGGGCAAGGATTTTAAGTTATGCGCTGGAGGCATATAAGGTTTTTGAAGAAGGCGTTGTCGTAGAAACTTCAAAAAAAGCTCATTCGATTGGAAATTTAAAGGGCTAGTGCCCTTTTTAATGGTCAAGAGTTATTGGAGGGCAACTAGCCCCCCCCCCCCCTCACACCCATCATTCCCCCAAACACATCAAATAACAATTTTGAGATAACCATTTTGTTCAGCGTAGCTGATTCCCAAATAAAAAATATATTTTTGAGGAGGACACTCCCCCACAACCCTCAGGGAAAGGATTATAAGCTATGCCCTGGGGGCATATTAGGTTTTTATGGAAATCTTGTCGTAGAAACTTGAAAAAGGGCTCAGTCAATTTGAAATTCAAAGGGATAGTACCCTTTTTTATAGTCGAAAGTGATTTGAGGGCAACTAACCCCACTCTCACGCCCAACCTTTCCCCAAACACATCCAATAAAAATTTTTAGATAGCCATTTTATTCAACGTAGTTGAAAGTTTTGGAAATTAGGTCTTTAAGGATGACAACTCCTCCCCCCACAGCCCTCAGGGCAAGGGTTGTAAGTTATGCCCTGGGGAATATAAACTTTTTATTGAAAGTGTTGTCGTAGAAACTTCAAAAGGGCTCATTCAATTGGAAATAGAAAGGGCTAGTGCCTTTCTTAATAGTTGAAAGTGATTGGCTGTTGTATAAATCATAGGCAGCACGATCGCACTGCCTAAGTAAAGAACGAGGACACTCGAGAACGAGACAAGAAACGGGGACTAAGTAAAGAGGAGGATACTCCCTAACAGCCCTCAGGGTAAGGGTTTTAAGTTATGCCATGGGGACATATAAGAACGATGTTGGCAGAATATACTATTTATTATTTTTTTCCTTTAGCGCTGGGCACTTCATATGGAAGGGGTCGTCATTGAAACTTCAAAAGGGGCTCATTCGATTGGAAATTGAGAGTTCTAGTGCCCTTTTTAATTATCGAAAGTGATTAGAGGGCAACTAGCCCCCCCATGCCTATCATTCCCCCAAACACATCCAATCAAAATTTTGAGATAGCCATTTTGTTCAGCGTAGTTGATTTCCAAATAGAAAATATGTTTTTGAGGAGGCCACTCCCCCAAAACCCCCAGGGCAAGGGTTTAAAGTTTTGTCCTGGGGCATATAAGGTGTTTATAGAAGGCGTTGTCGTAGAAAACTTCAAAACAGGCTCATTCGATTGGAAATTCGAAGGGCTAGTACCATTTTTAAAAGTCGAAAGTGATTGGAGGGCAACTAGCCCCCCCCCCACGGTCTTTAAGGATGACAACTCCTCCCCCCACAGCCGTCAGGGCAAGGGTTGTAAGTTATGCCCTGGGGAATATAAAATTTTCATTGAAAGTGTTGTCGTAGAAACTTCAAAAGGGTTCATTAGTAGAAAGGCCTCAATTGATCCCGTACGAACCACATGGTTTATGGTTTTCTCAGTGAGAATGAAAAAACAGGAACTTTCTCACATTTACGGATGTCAACAGCAATTTATGTCTAGGCCTCAATTGATCCCGTACGAACCACGTGGTTTATGGTTTTCTCAGTGAGAATGAAAAAACAGGAACTTTCTCACATTTACGGATTTCAACAACAATTTATGTCTAGGCCTCAATTGATCCCGTACGAACCACGTGGTTTATGGTTTTCTCAGTGAGAATGAAAAAACAGGAACTTTCTCACATTTACGGATTTCAACAACAATTTATGTCTAGGCCTCAATTGATCCCGTACGAACCACGTGGTTTATGGTTTTCTCAGTGAGAATGAAAAAACAGGAACTTTCTCACATTTACGGATTTCAACATCAATTTATGTCTAGGCCTCAATTGATCCCGTACGAACCACGTGGTTTATGGTTTTCTCAGTGAGAATGAAAAACAGGAACTTTCTCACATTTACGGATGTCAACAGCAATTTATGTCTAGGCCTCAATTGATCCCGTACGAACCACGTGGTTTATGGTTTTCTCAGTGAGAATGAAAAAACAGGAACTTTCTCACATTTACGGATGTCAACAGCAATTTATGTCTAGGGCTCATGAGCTCGTGACAGGACCTCGTGGTTTATGGTTTTTTGTCAGTGAGAATGAAAAAACAGGAACTTTCTCACATTTACGGATGTCAACAGCAATTTATGTCTAGGCCTCATGAGCTCGTGACAGGACCACGTGGTTTATGGTTTTTTGTCAGTGAGAATGTACATGCTATACGCGAATGTTATGAGATTGTTTGGCTAACCTAACCTGAGAAATTGATTTACATAATCGGCGGGGAAATTATTGATTCACGAAGGGGGAATTAAGAAACAAACATGGCTTCTTTGATCTTTAGGCTAACCTAACCTGAGAACTTGATTTACATAATCGGCGGGAAATTATTGATTCACGAATGGGGAATTAAGAAACGAACATGGCTTCTTTGATCTTTAGGTTAACCTAACCCGAGAACTTGATTTACATAATCGGCAGGGAAATAATTGATTCACGAAGGGGGAATTAAGAAAAAAAAATGGCTTCTTTGATCTTTAGGCGAACCTAACCTGAGAAATTGATTTACATAATCGGCGGGGAAATTATTGATTCACGAAGGGGGAATTAAGAAACAAATATGGCTTCTTTGATCTTTAGGCTAACCTAACCTGAGAACTTGATTTACATAATCGGCGGGGAAATTATTGATTCACGAAGGGGGAATTAAGAAACAAACATGGCTTCTTTGATCTTTAGGCTAACCTAACCTGAGAACTTGATTTACATAATCGGCGGGGAAATTATTGATTCACTAAGGGGGAATTAAGAAACAAACATGGCTTCTTTGATCTTTAGGCTAACCTAACCTGAGAACTTGATTTACATAATCGGCGGGGAAATTATTGATTCACGAAGGGGGAATTAAGAAACAAACATGGCTTCTTTGATGTTTAGGCTAACCTAACCTGAGAACTTGATTTACATAATCGGTTGGGGAATTATTGATTCACGAAAGGGGAATTAATTTGTTGTTTCTAAAGAGAATCGTTTCCGAGCGAATGTTTTGATCTTAGCGATGAAGTGATTAGCGCGCGAAAAGGTTTCTTTGCAATTTCAAATGTGAAAGCACAGGGGTGCCAAAAACAAAAGGAACTCGCTGAAATTACGTTTAGGGATTATTTGGGCGAAACCGTTTTAGCCATTATAGGGAATTATTTCGGCGAAACAGTTAGAGACATTTAAAAAGATGATTTAAAAGATGATTTTAGAAGAGAATTTGAGGGTAAAACTCTGTGGTCGTTATAATACACAAGTTGTATTTTAACAGTGTCGTGAGGTCCTCTACCCCAACCTCAAAGGCTCCTCATACCCCAACCCCGAAGGAAGCCCCCCGGTCCCCAAAGGTCCACCGGGCTCCCAAAAGACCACCAGGCTCCCAAAGGGCCCCCCGGACCCCCAAAGGCCCTCCCCCGGTCCCCAAAGGTCCACCGGCCTCCCAAAGGGCCACCCCGACCTCAAGGGTCCCCCCGACCCCCAAAGGACCCCCCAGGCCCCAAAGGCCCCGGAGCCCCCATTTTTTAATACTTTTTTATGGCTTTATTATATATTTTCAGAACAAGTTATTTTCTAAATGTCCATCCTAAACCCATTTTACAAGTTGAAGTACCCATCCTTTTCACCCACAACTTTACTATACTGATTTTTGAATGCTCCAACACCAAGCAATACTTTTCAATGGCATTTCAGAACAATCTCTTTTCTTAATTTCCCTCCTAAACCCATTTTACAAATTGAAGTACCCATCCTTTACACCCACAACTTTACTTTACAGCTTTTTGAATGCTCCAACACCGAGCAATACTTTTCAAAGGGCATTTCAGAACAAGTTCTTTTCATACTGTCCATCCTAAACCCATTTTACAAGTTGAAGTTCCCATCCTTTTCACCCACAACTTTACTTTACAGCTTTTTGAATGCCCAACACCAAGCAATACTTTTCAAAAGCCATTTCAGAACATCTTCTTTTCTTAGTGACCGTCCTAAACCCATTTTACAAATTGAAGTACCAATCCTTTTCACCCACTACTTAGTTATAGGTAAGAGTTTGAAGTTTTACCTTAGAGACTTAGCTTAGAGTTTTAGTCTGGTTTAGTTTTAGTTAAAAGTTTAGAGGTTTTTTTTTTAGCTTAGACTCTTAGCTTAGAGTTTTTGTTAGAGTTCTTTTTTAGTTTAGTTTTAGTTAAGATTTTAGATTTTTTAGCTTAGAGTCTTAGCTTAAAGTTTTAGTTTGGTTTAGTTTTAGTTAAAATTTTAGAGTTTTTTTTTAGCTTAGAGTCTTAGCTTAGAGTTTTTGTTAGAGTTCTAGTTTAGTTTAGTTTTTGTTAAGAGTTTAGGGTTTTTAGCTTAGAGTCGTAGCTTAGAGTGTTATTAAGAGTTCTAGTTTAGTTTAGTTTAGTTACAGTTCAGAATTTAGAGTTTTAGCTTAGAGTCATAACTTATAAATTTACTTAAAGTTGTAGTTTGGTTAAGATTTAGTTAAGAGTTTCGAGTTTTAGCTTAGAGTCTTAGCTTAGAGTTTTTGTTAGAGTTGAAGTTTAGTTTAATTTTAGTTAAGATTTTGATTTTTTAACTTTGAGTTTAAGTTAGAGTTATATTTTAGTTTAATTTTAATTAAGAGTTTAGAGTTTTTTAGCATAGAGTCTTAGCTTAGAGTTTTTTTGAGAGTTATAGTTTAGTTTAATTTTAGTTACAGTTCAGAATTTATAGTTTTAGATTAGATTCTTATCTGAGAGATTAAGTTAAATTTATATATTTTCTAAGTTTAATTTAAGAGTTTAGAGTTTTTAGATTATATTTTTTGTTGTAGTTATATTTTAGTTTAGTTTTAGTTAATAGTTTAGAGTTTTAGCTTAGAGTCTTAGCTTAGAGTTTTTGTTAGAGTTGAAGTTTAGTTTAATTTTAGTTAAGAATTTGATGTTTTACCTTTGAGTTTCAGTTAGAGTTCTAGTCTAGTTTACTTTTAGTTTAGAGTTTACAGTTTTTTAGCTTAGAGTCTTAGCTTAGAGTTTTTGTTAGAGTTCAAGTTTCGTTTATTTCTATTTAAGAGTTTAGAGTTTTATCTTAGATTCTTAGCTTAGAGTATTTGTTATAGTTCTAGTTTATTTTAGGTTTGATTTATATTTTATTTTATATATATTTGATATACTGAATTTTTACATTTTAGTCTTTTCTTAGATTTCTAGTTTAGTTTAGTTTTAGTTAATAGTTTAGAGTTTTTTATCTTAGAGTTTGAGCGTAGAGTTTTTGTTATATTTATATCTTATTTAAGTTTTATTAAATATTTTGGTGTTTTACCTTATAGTATTAGTTTAGAGTTTTATTTAGAGTTCTAGTTTAGTTTAGTCTTAGTTAAGAGTTTAGAGTTTTTAGCTTTGAGTCTTAGCTTAGAGTTTTTGTTAGAGTTGAAGTTTAGTTTAGTTTTAGTTAAGAGTTTAGAGTTTTTAGATTACAGTCTTAGCTTAGAGGTTTTCTTGAAGTTATAGTTTAGTTTAGTTTTAGTTAAGAGTCTAGAGTTTTAGCTTAGAGTCATAGTTTAGAGTTTTTTGTTGCAGTTCTAGTTTAGTTTAGAGTTTTAGCTTAGACTTGGAGTTTTAATTAGAGTTCTAGTTTAGTTTAGTTTTAGTTAAGAGTTTAGAGTTGTAGCTTAGAGTCTTAGCTTAGAGTTTTTGTTAGAGTTGTAGTTTAGTTTAGTTTTAGTTAAGAGTTTAGAGTTTTAGCTTAGATTCTCAGCTTAGAGTTTTTGTTAGAGTCCTAGTTAAGTTTAGTTATAGTTAAGAGTTTGGAGTTTTACCTTAGAGACTTAGCTTAGAGTTTTAGTTAAGTTTAGTTTTACTTAAGAGTATAGAATTTTAGCTTAGAGTCTTAGCTTAGAGTTTTTGTTAGAGTTCTAGTTTAGTTTAGTTTTAGTTAAGAGTTTAGAGTTTTTAGCTTAGAGTCTTAGTTTAGAGTTTTTGTTGGAGTTATAGTTTAGTTTAGTTTGAGTTTAGAGTTTTAGCTTAGAATTAGAGTTTTAATTAGAGTTCTAGTTTAGTTTAGTTTTAGTTAAGAGTTTAGAGTTTTTAGCTTAGAGTCTTAACTTAGTTTTATTTAGAGTTCTAGTTTAATTTAGTGTTAGTTAAGAGTTTAGAGTTTTACCATAGAGTCTTAGCTTAGAGTTTTAGTTAGAGTTAAAGTTTAGTTTAGTTACAGTTAAGAGTTTAGAGTTTTAGCTTAGAGTCATAGCTTCGACTTTTACTTAAATTTATAGATTAGTTAAGATTTAGTTAAGAGTTTTGAGTTTTAGCTGAGTATTAGCTTAAAGTTTTTGTTCGAGTTATAGTTTATCTTAGTTTTAGTTAAGAGTTTCGAGTTTTACATTATATTCTTAGCTTAGAATTTTTGTTACAGTTCTAGTTTATTTTAATTTTATTTATGAATTTGATGTTTAACATTTGAGTTTCAGTTATAGTTATAGTTTAGTTTAATTTTAGTTAAGAGTTTATTTTTTTACCTTAGATTCTTAGCATAGATTTTTAGTTAGAGTTCTAGTTTAGTTTTAGTTAAGAGTTTAGAATTTTAGCTTAGAGTCTTAGCTTAGAGTTTTTGTTACAGTTCTAGTTTAGTTTAATTTTAGTTAATAATTTGATGTTTTAACTTTGAGTTTAAGTTAGAGTTATAGTTTAGTTTAATTTTAGTTAAGAGTTTAGTGTTTTACCTTAGAGTCTTAGCTTAGAGTTTTAGTTAGAGTTCTCGTTTAGTTTAGTTTTAGTTAAGAGTTTAGAATTTTAGCTTAGAGTCTTAGCTTAGAGTTTTGTTAGAGTTCTAGTTTATTTTAGTTTTAGATAAGAGTTTAGAGTTTTTGGCTTAGAGTCTTTTGCTTAGAGTTTTTGTTGAAGTTCTAGTTTAGTTTAGTTTTAGTTAAGAGTTTTAGCTTAGAGTCTTAGCTTAGAGTTATAGTTAGAGTTTAAGTTTAGTTTAGTTATAGTTAAGAATTTAGAGTTTTTAGCTTAGAGTCGTATTTTAGAGTCTTTGTTATAGTTCTAGTTTATTTTACTTAAGAGTTTAGAGTTTTATCATATAATAATAGATTATAGTTTTTGTTGAAGTTTTAGTTTAGTTTAGTTTTAGTTAAGAGTTTAGAGTTTTTTAGCTTAGAGTCCTAGCTTAGAGTTTTTGTTAGAGTTCTAGTTTAGTTTAGTTTTAGTTAAGAGTTTGGTGTTTAACTTAGAGTTATAGCTTAGAGTTTTAGCTAGAGTTCTAGTTTAGTTTAGTTTTAGTTAAGAGTTTAGAATTTTAGCTTAGAGTCTTAGCTTAGAGTTTTTGTTAGAGTTCTAGTTTAGCTTAGTTTTAGTTAAGAGTTCAGAGTTTTTAGCTTAGAGTCTTAGCTTAGAGTTTTTGTTGAAGCTCTAGTTTAGTTTAGTTTTGTTTTAGTTAAGAGTTTATAGTTTTAGCTTAGAGTCTTAGCTTAGAGTTTTAGTTAGAGTTATTGTTTATTTTAGTTTTACTTAAGAGTTATAGCTTAGAGGTTTAGCTTAGAATCTTAGCTTAGAGATTTAGTTAGAGTGTTTGGTTAGACTAGATTAAGTTAGGTTAGCTAACCTAACCTAACTTACCTAACCTGACTTAACCTAACCTAATCTAACCTAACTTAATCTAGTCTAACCTAATACTCTAACTAAATCTCTAAACTAAGATTCTAGGCTAAACCTCTAAGCTATAACTCTTAAGTAATACTAAAATAAACAATAACTCTAACTAGAACTCTAAGCTAAGATTCTAAGCTAAAACTATAAACTCTTAACTATAACAAAACTAAACTAGAACTTCAACAAAAACTCTAAGCTAAGACTCTAAGCAAAAAACTCTAAACTCTTAACTAAAACTAAACTAAACTAGAACTTTAACAAAAACTCTAAGCTAGGACTCTAAGCTAAAAAACTCTAAACTCTTAACTATAACTAAACTAAACTTCAACTCTAACTAAAACTCTAAGCTAAGACTCTAAGGTAAAACTCTAAACTCTTAACTAAAACTAAACTAAACTAGAACTTCAACAAAAACTCTAAACTAAAAACTCTAAACTCTTAAATAAAACTCAACCAAACTATAACTTTAAGTAAAACTCTAAGCAATGACTCTAAGATAAAACTCTAAATTCTGAACTGTAACTAAAACTAAACTAAACTAGAACTCTAACTAAAACTCTAAGCTAAGACTCTATGGTAAACTCTAAACTCTAAACTCTTAACTAAAACTAAACTAAACTAGAACTCTAACTGAAACTCAAAGGTAAAACATCAAATTCTTAACTAAAATTAAACTAAACTTCAACTCTAACAAAAACTCTAAGCTAAGACTCTAAGCTAAAACTCGAAACTTTTAACTAAAACTTAACAAAACTACAACTTTAAGTAAAATTATAAGCTATGACTCTAAGCTAAAACTCTAAATTCTGAACTGTAACTAAACTAAACTAAACTAGAACTCTGAATAAAACTCTAAGCTACGACTCTAAGCTAAAAACTCTAAACTCTTAACTAAAACTAAACTAAACTAGAACTGTAACAAAAACTCTAAGCTAAGAGTCTAAGCTAAAAAAAACCTCTAAACTTTTAACTAAAACTAAACCAGACTAAAACTTTAAGCTAAGTCTCTAAGGTAAAACTTCAAACTCTTACCTATAACTAAGTTGTGGGTGAAAAGGATGGGTACTTCAATTTGTAAAATGGGTTTAGGACGGTCACTAAGAAAAGAAGATGTTCTGAAATGGATTTTGAAAAGTATTGCTTGGTGTTGGGCATTCAAAAAGCTGTAAAGTAAAGTTGTGGGTGAAAAGGATGGGTACTTTATCTTGTAAAATGGGCTTAGGATGGACATTAAGAAAAGAACATGTTCTGAAATGCCCTTTGAAAAGTATTGCTTGGTGTTGGAGCATTCAAAAAGCTGTAAAGTAAAGTTGTGGGTGTAAAGGATAGGTACTTCAATTTGTAAAATGGGTTTAGGAGGGACATTAAGAAAAGAAATTGTTCTGAAATGCCATTGAAAAGTATTGCTTGGTGTTGGAGCATTCAAAAATCAGTATAGTAAAGTTGTGGGTAAAAAGGATGAGTACTTCAACTTGTAAAATGGGTTTAGGATGGACATTTAGAAAATAACTTGTTCTGAAAAGATATAATAAAGCCATAAAAAAGTATTAAAAAATGGGGGCGCCGGGGCCTTTGGGGCCTGGGGGGTCCTTTGGGGGTCTGGGGGACCCTTGAGGTCCGGGTGGTCCTTTGGGAGTCCGGTGGACCTTTGGGGACCGGGGGTGGGCCTTTGGGGGTCCGGGGAGCCCTTTGGGAGCCTGGTGGTCTTTTGGGAGCCCGGTGGGCCTTTGGGGACCGGGGGGCTTCCTTCGGGGTTGGGGTATGAGGAGCCTTTGGGGTTGGGGTAGAGGACCTCACGACACTGTTAAAATACAACTTGTGTATTATAACGACCACAGAGTTTTACCCTCAAATTCTCTTCTAAAATCATCTTTTAAATCATCTTTTTAAATGTCTCTAACTGTTTCGCCGAAATAATTCCCTATAATGGCTAAAACGGTTTCGCCCAAATAATCCCTAAACGTAATTTCAGCGAGTTCCTTTTGTTTTTGGCATCCCTGTGCTTTCACATTTGAAATTGCAAAGAAACCTTTTCGCGCGCTAATCACTTCATCGCTAAGATCAAAACATTCGCTCGGAAACGATTCTCTTTAGAAACAACAAATTAATTCCCCTTTCGTGAATCAATAATTCCCCCGCCGATTATGTAATTCAAGTTCTCAGGTTAGGTTAGCCTAAAGATCAAAGAAGCCATGTTTGTTTCTTAATTCCCCCTTCGTGAATCAATTATTTCCCCGCCGATTATGTAAATCAAGGTTTCAGGTTAGGTTCGCCTAAAGATCAAAGAAGCCTTGTTTTTTTCTTAATTACCCCTTCGTGAATCAATTATTTCCCCGCCGATTATGTAAATCAAGTTCTCGGGTTAGGTTAGCCTAAAGATCAAAGAAGCCATGTTCTTTTCTTAATTCCCCCGACGTGAATCAATAATTTCTCTGCCGATTATGTAAATCAAGTTCTCAGGTTAGGTTAGCCTAAAGATCAAAGAAGCCATGTTTGTTTCTTAATTCCCCCTTCGTGAATCAATAATTTCCCCGCCGATTATGTAAATCAAGTTCTCAGGTTAGGTTAGCCTAAAGATCAAAGAAGCCATGTTTTTTTCTTAATTCATCATTCCTGAATCAATAATTTCCCCGTCGATTATGTAAATCAAGTTCTCAGGTTAGGTTCGCCTAAAGATCAAAGAAGCCATCTTTTTTTCTTAATTCCACCGTCGTGAAACAATAATTACCCCACCGATTATGTAAATCAATTTCTAAGGTTAGGTTAACCTAAAAATTAAAGAAAGCCATAATGTTTCTTAATTCCCCTTTCGTGGACCAATAATTCCCCCACCGATTATGTAAATCAATTTTTCAGGTTAGGTTAGCCAAACAATCTCATAACATTCGCGTCGAGCATGTACATTCTCACTGACAAAAAACCATAAACCACATGGTCCTGTCACGAGCTCATGAGGCCTAGACATAAATTGCTGTTGACATCCATAAATGTGAGAAAGTTCCTGTTTTTTCATTCTCACTGACAAAAAACCATAAACCACGTGGTCCTGTCACGAGCTCATGAGGCCTAGACATAAATTGCTGTTGACATCTGTAAATGTGAGAAAGTTCCTGTTTTTTCATTCTCACTGAGAAAACCATAAACCACGTGGTTCGTACGGGATCAATTGAGGCCTAGACATAAATTGCTGTTGACATCCGTAATCACATTCAACTGGAAATTGAAAGGGCTAGTGCCTTTTTTAATAGTTGAAAGTGATTGGATAGCGACTAACGCCCCTCTCACGCCAACCATTTTCCAAAACACATACAATCAAAATTTTGAGATATCCATTTTGTTCAACGTAGATGAACGTTCTGGAAATTAGGTATTTTAGGATGATAAACCCCTCAGAGCCCTCCGTGCAAGGGCTGTAATTTATGCCCTGGGGCGTATAAAGGGTATATAGAAAGTTGTTGTATGAATCATAGGCAGCACGATGGCGCTGCCTAAGTAAAGAACGGGGACACTCGAGAACGAGACAAGAAACGGAGACTAAGTAAAGAGGAGGACACTCCCGCACAACCCTCAGAGCAAGGGTTTTAAGTTATGCCCTGGGGACATATAAGAACGATGTTGGCACAATGTACTATTTATTATTTTTTTTTCGTTAGAGCTGGACACTTCATATGCAAGATGTCGTCGTAGAAACTTCAAAAGGGGCTCATTCGGTTGGAAATTGAGA
Source organism: Artemia sp. Qi Xiang Cuo (assembly GCF_049724085.1). Taxonomy (NCBI): domain Eukaryota; kingdom Metazoa; phylum Arthropoda; class Branchiopoda; order Anostraca; family Artemiidae; genus Artemia; species Artemia sp. Qi Xiang Cuo. The sequence goes on from NC_142803.1 coordinate 50,155,250, forward strand.
GTTCTAGTGCCCTTTTTAATTGTCAAAAGTGATTGGAGGGCAACTAGCCCCCCAACACCAATCATTCCCCCAAACACATCCAATCAAAATTTTGAGATTGCCAGTTTGTTCAGCGTAGTTGATTTTCAGATAGAAAATATGTTTTTGAGGAAGACACTCCCCCAAAACCCTCAGGGCCAAGGGTTAAAGTTTTGCCCTGGGGGCATATGATGTTTTTATAGAAGGTGTTGTCGTAGAAAACTTCAAAGCAGGCTCATTCGATTGGAAATTTGAAAGGCTAGTACCCTTTTTAATAGTCGAAAGTGATTGGAGGGCAACTAGCCCCCCCTCCCACGCCCCGTATTCCCCCAAACACATCCAATCAAAATTTTGAGATAGCCGTTTGTTCAGCTTAGTTAATTTTCAGATATAAAATATGTTTTGAGGAGGGCACTCCCCCACAACCCTCAGGGCAAGGGTTTTAAGTTATGCTCTGGGGGGCATATAAGGTTTTTATAGAAGGCGTTGTCGCAGAAACTTCAAAAAAGGCTCATTCGATTAGAAATTCAATTTGCTAGTGCCATTTTTAATAGTCGAAAGTGACTGGTGGGCAACTACCCCCCCCCCCCCCCACGCACGCCCATCATTTCCCCAAACACTTCCAATCAAAATTTTGAGATAGCCATTTTGTCCAGCGTAGTTGATTTCCAGATAGAAAATATATTTTTGAGGAGGACACTCCCCCACTAGCAGAAATTAAAATAAGTCAGGCGCAAAACCCCTGTGCCTTTCCAAGGCCAGAACAAAATTTGCACTTTACTGAAAAAATATAAATGTTTTTACTTTTATAACTTTAATAAATCAAATAATATTAACATTTTGATTACTTAATATCAGTATGTGTATATTAAACTGACAATGCACATTCATTTGTATTTTTTCAGTAAAGTGCAAATTTTGTTCTGGCCTTGGGAAGCCCTATGGTTTTTGCGCCAAACTTTTGTTAATTTCTGTTCGGTTTGAGTTGGACTCGGTTATTTATTGTAATTTCTGTTCGTTTTGGGTTCCATTTATTTATATATGCTGATTTGTGGTAGTTTCACGCTTGGTAGACAGTTTGATTGCTGAGATGTTTTATTGGGAATTAGCATTATCACAGTACATTTTGATTTAATCTTAAGGCAACACTTAGTTTTTAAACATATTGGGCAAATGGGAGGGTGGGAGTGGAAGGGGGACTAGTTGCCCTCCAATCACTTTCAACTATTAAAAAGGGCATCAGCCCTTTCTGTTTTCAATCGAATGAGCCCTTTTCGAAGTTCCCACCACAACTCCTTTGATACGAAGTGCCCTGGTATAAATAACAACAACAACAACAAAAAATAATACATTATACCCACACCGATCTTTACTATAAAAGTATCAAGCCTTCCAATCACTTTCGACTATTAAAAAGGGCACTAGTCCTTTCGATATCCAATCGAATGTGCACTTTTGGAAATGACAACGCTTTCTTTAAACACCTTATATGCCCCCAGGGTATAAATTACAACCCTTACCCTAAGGTCATTCTCAAAGATCTAATTTCCAGAACTTTCTAGTACGTTGAAAAAAATGACCATCAGAAAATTTTGATAGGATGTGTCTGGAGGAATGGTGGGCGTAAGAGGGGGGTTAGTTATGCTCCAATCCCTTTCGACTATTAAAAAGTACACTAGCCCTTTCAATTTCGAATTGAATGAGCCCCTTTTGAAGTTTTACGACAACTCTATCTATAAAATTTTATATGCCCCCAGGGCATAAACTACAAACTTTGCCTATGGGGCTCTCGGGGGTTTGTCATCCTTAAATACATAATTTCCAGAACTTTCAACTATGTTGAACAAAATAGCTTTCTCTAAACTTTGATTGAATGTTTTTTGGGGAAATGGTGGGCGTAAGAGGGGGGTTAATTACATTCCACTCACTTTCGACTATTAGAAAGTGCAATTTCAATTTCCAATCAAATGAACACTTTTTGAAATTTCTATGACAACTATCGGTATAAACTTTAATGCCCCCAGGGCATAACTTAACCCTTGCACTGAGGGCTCTGAGGGGGTATCATCCTAAAAGACCTAATTTCCAGAACTTTCAACTACGTTGAACAACATGGATATCTCAAAATTTTGATTGGATGGGTTTGGGAAAATGGTGGGCGTGAGAGGGTCTTTAGTCACTATCCAATCACTTTCAACTATAAAAAAAGGCACTAGCCCTTTCAATTAATAATTTAATGAGCCCTTTTGAAGTTTCTACGACAACACTTTCAATAAAAACTTTATATGCCCTCAGGGCATAACTTACTACCCTTGCCCTGAGGGCTGTGGGTGGAGGGGTTATCATCCTTAAAGACCTAATTTCCAAAACTTTCAACTACGTTGAATAAAATGGCTATCTAAAAATTTTGATTGGATGTGTTTGGGGGAAAGGTGGGTGTGAGAGGAGGGGTAGTTGCCCTCAAATCACTTTTGACTATTAAAAAGGGTACTAGCCCTTTGAATTTCAAATCGAATGAGCCCTTTTTCAAGTTTCTACGACAAAGATTTCAATAAAAACCTTATATGCCCCCTAGGGCATAACTTATAATCCTTGCACTGAGGTTTGTGGGGGAATGTCTGAGGAAAAGGTGGGCGTGAGAGGGGTCTTAATTGCCCTCAAATCACTTTCGACTATTAAAAAGGGTACTAGCCTTTTGAATGTTAAATCGAATAAGCCCTTTTTCAAGTTTCTACGACAAAGATTTCAGTAAAAACATTATCTCTATGTGTATCTATATGTATTATCTCTATGTTTGTCATCTCTATGTGTGTGTCGTCTCTCTGTGTTTGTCGTCTCTGTGTGTTTGTCGTCTCTGCGTGTTTGTTTCGTCTCTGTGTTTGTGTCGTCTCTGTATGTGTTACGTTCCTGTGTGTGTGTCTTCTGTGTGTGTGTCGTTTCTGTATGTGTGTAGTCTCAGTGTGTGTGCAGTCTCTGTGTATGTGTCGTCTCTGTGTGTGTGTCGTATCTGCGTGTATGTCGTGTCTGGTTTATGTTAGGTCAGGTTAAGGGGGTTAGTGGCCCTCAAATCACTTTCGACTATTAAAAGGGTACTAACCCTTTGAATTTCAAATCGAATGAGCCCTTTTTCAAGTTTCTACGACAAAGATTTCGACAAAAACCTTATATACCCCAAGGGCATAACTTATAATCCTTACCCTGAGGGTTGTCGGGGAGTTTCCTCCTCAAAAATATGTTTGCCATCTGGATATCAACTACGCTGAAAAAAATGGCTATCTCAAAATTTTTATTGGATGTGTTTGGGGAAAGGATGGGTGTGGGAGGTGCTAGTTGCCCTCCAATCACTTTCGACTATTAAAAAGGGCACTATCCCTTTTAATTTCCAATCGAACGAGCATTTTTTGAATTTTCTACGACAACGCCTTCTATAAAAACCTTATATGCCCCCAGGGCATAACTTAAAACCCTTGCCCTGAGGGCTGTGGGGAGGTGTCCTCCTCAAAAACATATTTCCTATCTGGAAATCAATTACGCTGAATAAAATGGCTGTCTCAAAATTTTGATTGGTTGTGTTTGGGGAAATGAGGGGCGTGAGGGGGGGGGGGCTAGTTGCCCTCCATTCACTTTCGACTATTGGAAAAGGCACTAGCTCTTTGAATTTTCAATCGAATGAGCATTTTTTAAACTTTCTACGACAACGGCTTCTATAAAAACCTTTAATGCCCCCAGGGCATATAAGGATGTGTTTGGGGAAATGATGGGCGTGGGGGAGGGGGGGAGGGCTAGTTGCCCTCCAATCACTTTCGACTATTAAAAAGGGCACTAGCTGTTTGAATTTCCAATCGACCGAGCATTTTCTGAAGTTTCTACGGCAAAGCCTTCTATAAGAACCTTATATGCCCCCAGGGCATAACTTAAAACCGTTGCCCTGAGGGTTGTGGGGAGGTGTCCTCCTCAAAAACATATTTCCTATCTGGAAATCAATTACGCTGAACAAAAGGGCTATCTCAAAATTAGATTGGATGTGTTTGGGGAAATGATGGGCGTGGGTGGGTGGGGTTAGTTGCCCTCCAATCACTTTCGACTATTAAAAAGGGCACTAGCTCTTTGAATTTCCATTCGAATGAGCATTTTTTGAACTTTCTACGACAACGGCTTCTATAAAACCTTATATGCCCCCAGGGCACATAAGGATGTGTTTGGGGAAATGATGGGCGTGGAGGAGGGGGGGCTAGTTGCCCTCATATCAATTTGACTATTAAAAAGGGCACTAGCTCTTTGAATTTCCAATCGAACGAGCATTTTTTGAAGTTTCTACGACAACGCCTTCTATTAAAACCTTATATAGGGCATAACTTAAAACCCTGGCCCTGAGAGTTTTGCGGGAGTGTCCTCCTCAAAAACAAATTTTCTATCTTGAAATCAACTAGACTGAACAAAATGGCTATCTCAAAATTTTGATTGGTTGTGTTTTGGGGAAGGAAAGGTGCGGGGGCTAGTTGCCCTCCAATCACTTTTGACTATTAAAAAGGGCACTAGCCCTTTGAATTTCCAATTGAATGAGATTTTTTGAAGTTTGTACGACAATGCCTTCTATGAAAAACCTTATATGCCTCCAAGGCATAACTTGAAACCCTTGCCCTGAGGGTTGGGGGGGGGGGAGTGTCCTCCTAAAAACATATTTTCTATCTGAAAAACAACTAAACTAAACAAAATGGCTATCTCAAAATTTTGATTGGATGTGTTTGGGGAAATGATGGGGGTGGGGGGCTTGTTGCCCTCCAATCCCATTCGACTTTTAAAAAGGGCACTAGCTCTTTGACTTTCCAATCGAATGAGCATTTTCGAAGTTTCTACGACAACTCCTTCTATAAAAACCTTATATGCCCCCAGGGCATAACTTAAAACCCTTGCCCTGAGGGTACTGAGGAAGTGTTCTCCTGAAAAACATATTTTCTATCTGGAAATTAAGGATGCTGAACAAAACGACTATCGAAGAATTTTGATTGGATGTGTTTGGGGAACGATGGGCGTGGGGGGGGGCTATATTACTTAGGCAGCGCTAGCCCGCTGCCTATGATTGATTGGATGTGTTTGGAGAAAAGATGGGCGTGAGAGGGGGTTTAGTTGCCTTCAAAGCACTTTTGACCATTAAAAAGGGCACTAGCCCTTTAATCAACTAGCCCTTGGTCAAACTTTCAATCACTGTCGACTATTAAAAAGGGCACAAGTCACCTCAATTTCCAATTGAATGAGCGCTATTCGAAGTTTCTACGACAACTTTTTCGATACGAAGTGCCCTGGTCTAAAGGACAAAATTAATAAATAATAATTTGTGCCAACATCGTTCTTATATGCCCCCAGGGTATAACTTAAAACCCTTGCCCTGAGGAGTGTGGGGTAGTTTCTTCCTCTTTAGTTAGTCCCCGTTTCTTGTCTCCTTCTCGAGTGTCCCCGTTATTCACTTAGGCAGCGCGATCGCGCTGCCTATGATTTTTGCAACAACTTTCTATATAAACCTTATATGCCCCCAGGGCATAACTTACAACCCTTGCACTGAGGGCTCTGAGGGGGTTTCATCCTAAAAGACCTAATTTCCAGAACGTTCAACTACGTTGAACAAAATGGATATCTCAAAATTGTGATTGGATGTGTTTTGGAAAATAGTGGGCGTGAGAGGGGCGTTAGTCACAATCCAATCACTTTCAACTATTAAAAAAGGCACTAGCACTTTCAATTTCCAATTGAATCAGCTCCTTTGAAGTTTCTAGGACAGCGCTTTCAATAAAAACTTTATATGCCCCAGGGCATAACTTACAACCCTTATACTGAGGGCTGTGAGGGGGGCTATTATCCTAAAAGACCCAATTACTAGAACTTTCGACTACGTTGAACAAAATAGATATCAAATTTTAATTCGATGTGTTTGGGAAAATGGTGAGCATGAGAGGGGCGTTAGTCGCTATTCAATCACTTTCAACTATTAAAAAAGGCACTAGCCCTTTCAATTTCCAATTGAATGAGCCCTTTTGAAGTTTCTACGACAACAATTTCAATTAAAACTTAATATGCCCCCAGGGCATAACTTACAACCCTTGCCCTGAGGGCAGTGGGTGGAGGGGTTGCCATCCTTAAAGACATAATTTTCAAAACTTTCAACTACGTTGAATAAAATGGCTATCTAATAATTTTGATTGGATGTGTTTGGGGAACAGGTGGGCGTGAGAGGGGGGTTAGTTGCCCTCAAATCACTTTCGACTATTAAAAAGGGTACTAGCCCTTTGAATTTCAAATCGACTGAGTCCTTTTCCATGTTTCTACGACAAAGTTTTCAATAACAACTTTATATGCCCCCAGGGCATAACTTATAATCCTTGCCCTGAGGATTGTGGTGGAGTTTCCTCCTAAAAAATATGTTTTCTATCTGGAAATCAACTACGCTGAACAAAATTGTTATCTCCAATTTTTTATTGGATGTGTCTGGGGGAATGATAGGGGTGGGGGGGAGGCTAGTTGCCCTCCAATCACTTTCGACTATTAACAGGGCACTAGCCCTTTGAATTTGCAATCGAATGAGCTTTTTTGAAATTTCTAGGACAACACCTTCTTTAAAAACCTTATATGCCCCCAGGGTATAACTTAAAAACCCTTGCCCTTTGGGCTGTGGGGGAGTGTCCTCCTCAAAAAAATATTTTCTATCTGGAAATAAACCACACTGAACAAAATGGCTATCTCAGAATTTTGATTGGATGTGTTTGGGGGAATGATGGGCTTGGGGGGGGGGGCTAGTTGCACCCCAATCACTTTCAACTATTAAAAAGGGCACTAGTTCTTTGAATTTCCAATCGAATGAGCATTTTTTGAAGTTTCTACGACAACGCCTTCTATAAAAACCATATATGCCCCTAGGGCATAACACAACCATTGCCCTGAGGGTTGTGGGGGAGTTTTCTCCTCAAAAATATATTTTCTATTTGGAAATCAACTAGACTGAACAAAATGGCCATCTCACAATTTTCATTGGATGGGTTTGGGGGAATGATGGGCGTGGGGGAGGGGTTAGTTGCCCTCCAATCCTCGTCGACTATTAAAAAGGGCACTAGCCACTCCAATTTCTAATCGAATCAGCCCTTTTCGAAGTTTCTACGACAACTCCTACGATACGAAGTGCCCGGTATGGAGAACCAAAAAAAAACACATTTTGCCCACACCGTTCTTTACTTAGGCAGCGCTAGCACGCTGCCTATGAAAGATCGAAGTGGGTATAATGTACTATTTTTTGTTGTTGTTGTTGTTTAGACCAGGGCACTTCGTATCGAAGGAGTTGTCGTGGGAACTTCGAAAGGGGCTCATTCGATTGAAAATATAAATGGCTGATGCCCTTTTTAACAGTCGAAAGTGATATTTGGGCAACTAATCCCCCTTCCACTCCCACCCAACTACTTTTTTTTTAGCCATTTTTAATATAAAAACTGGATGGAATTCTCTAACTTTTATCTATTACACAGTTTAAGTAAATTTCTACGTTTTGAAGTAAACTGTTCGAGTCTTAGGCCTTGGGGATATCCCCCGAAACTATTCGATGACTATGTTCGTGCACATCGATGCTGTATCTAAAATATTTGCTACTATAAATTCATACGCTTCGCTGCAAAATTACCTCAACCTTTAGCACTAAATTCTGAATCTTTGAAATACTTACTGTAGGTTAAGAATCGTTCTTTACCCAGTGTTCACTGACTGTCAATCCAAAATGAAACAATTAAATGAAAAGTTGACGTATCTTGTATTTTTAGAGGATCCTTATGAGTTCTATGGATGACAGATTACCAAAGATTGTCCTTTTCGGCTAACCGTCTAGAGCTAAACGGAAAGCAGGTCTTCCCCCTTTGGGATGGGAGGATTTAATAAAGAAATATTTAACGGAAATGGGAACTGCGTAGGAGAGTAAAAAGAGGGAGACTTTGAATAGATTCAGATGAAGGAGGAGCGTGCGTAGCTGTGTTGGCCTCAGGTGGCTTGGTGCTGTGGTGAGTTGTTAACAGTAATAGTAGTAGTAGTAGTAGTAGTAGTAACAGCATTACGAGCGAATTTTTATCGCCCATGAAGAACTCTTACAGTATCAATGGAAGGGCTTCATATTTATTAGCCAACCTGCAGCAATTGAGATGGTTAAATTATAACCACATTCAGGATATAGATGTCATAACGTATAATAAAAAATTTACCATAGACATAAGACCATTTTGCTTCAAGTACAAAAACTTATCAGTCTCCATTAGGTTTCATCACCCCGTCCCTTATTGTTGCACTGCCAAAGATTGCATCTAAGGATTGTTTAGAAATTGATTAACCAAGCGTAGCCAAGTCAAGGAGTAAAAAAGCTGAGGGGCAGAACGGGAAACAGCGAATTTTGATCACGGCTAAAGCTAGACAATAAATAAGGCTCAAAACATTCATGTAATCAAAGAGGCTGTATCAATAAGCAATAAAGCTTTGTACGGAGCACACATACACATATCTAGAAATGTGTACTGTGGTCTGGTGTCACACTTCAGCTGCCTTTAACTGCTTATGCACGGGTAACATTGTGGTCATTGCTGTCAATAAAATCAAAGTTACGCACGACTACAGCGCTAATTACGAATACCTTTTTAATTTCTGGAGTTGAACATTGTTCAGTTTACAAGCATAAAATTTCTGATTAACAGTGATTGTATTAAAGTCAAGAGTTAAGGCATAATTTTTGAAACTAGGAAAGATGGATTCCTGGAACAGCGGTTTTCCACCTGCAGTAGGAATCTGGGAAAAATTACAAAGAAACAGTAATAGTAGAGAATATCTGTATAATAGTAATTTAAGCTGAATAATAGTAGAGAACACTTCTCCCTTCTTTCGCTTCTAAAATACAAGTATGATGGTAAAATCAAGAAAATCCCATGTCACTCATACAACTTGACTTTTTGTCGACAGGCGCGACTGCGGTCTGGCTTGGGCATTAGTTTCCTGTCAAGGTTGAAACATTTGCGAGACAACTCTCTGAAACCATCAAAATTCTTTAGGGTAAATTATTAATTCAGCAAAACATCAAAATATTCAACATGGTATGTATATAGTGTTGTAACATATGGCCAAATATTGTGTTGCTCTTGAAAGCAGGAATCAATTCAAGAGCAGTACATTTCACAGATGAATATGATAATTCCATTACGATAAGCTTGTATAGCAAAGCATGTTAGACGTCAGTTTATTTCTTCTAGCTTCTTTTTGTCATAAAAGCATTAAAACCTCTGAGAAGTTGTCATCCATGACTACACACAGGTACATATATAGGGATCAGAGTGTAACCCCCAACCTACCTCGAATAATCGAAACTTTTATAAATATCAGATACACTTCTATAATCTTCGTGACATTCACCTGTTCTGGAAACTGCTCTTCAGAAGTATGTTCCGTCCCTAGACAAATCTCCGCTTATGGGGTTGACACTTTTTGCTAATGGTGCTGACGAAGTCCCACAATTATTTTTTTTTTGTTTTGATTCATATTAATATGCACCCTATTTGTTTATTTACTTTCTTAAGACTGAATCCCCTACTATTAAATAAACAAAAACCCAAGTAGATCGTGTAATTTAGAAGCAAAAGATTATTATTCTGGAGTGGTTCAGAGAAGCAAGATTAACTCGAGGTATAAGTTTAGTTCCCACAAAGAATTTATGAGACTGTAAAAATCCACCAACTTCTAATCTATTTCTAATATTGATTTGCTTACACTTGGTCAGTAAAAATACACCTTTTATGTCTGATCTAGATAGAGCCTTAAGGGATGGGTACTTTACGGGCCCCTTCCCATCCTAAATCTTTTATTTGGGTTCGACTGCAAAGCAGTATTGGTGATATTCACAGCTAATCTGTAGAAACACCCATTTGCTTAAGCTCATCAAACAGTCGTAATGCTGAAATTACGTAATAAATGAATGCCAGTTCTTCAAAATTTTTCAAAAATTGTCGTAGACTTGTAAAAATGTTGGTGAGGGACGGGGCCAAGCCTTACCTCCACTATAAGTCTTAAGATATTTGTCAGTTTCCTATAATAATCATATAAACTACATGTTCATTTCTAGTTTGTGAATTCGACTCCCCCTAAGATTTTTTTTTAATCGATGTGTAGTTTTTCTATGTAAGAGATTGTTGATGAATACCTCCCCTCACTCTCAGAAAAAAAACTGAGGGAACTGAAGGTTGTACTGCAATATAAGGCAACAATTTTATTCTCACCCAATTATTCTTGTTTATTTTAGATATGTAGAGTTTTCCCTTTTTGACTGTAGTAGTTGGGGTATTTCTGGTTAAAGCGCATCCCACCCCCTTGTTTTAAAGGGTGCCCTCTGACGTCAGAACATCCCTATCAAAAATTTCTATGACATCCCTGGCGAGATTTCCACCCATGGCAAAATTTCCATGACATGCCCTGGCAAGATTCCCACCCCTGGCAAGATTCCCACTCTGGCAAGATTTTCACCCTGACAAGATTCCCGCCCTCGGGAAAATTCCCGTGACAGCCCTGGTAATATCCCTACCCCTGGCAAGAATCCAAGCACACCCTTGTTTCTAGCTGGCAAGATTTCTACCGGAGCCCTTTGACGTCCCGGCAGCCATAGGGAAATTAACATTGGATATTATTGTTGGTTGTTGGTAATGATTGTTGGTTATTTTTTTTGGTTATGTTTGTTGGTTATGATTGTTGGTTGTTTTTCATGTTTGTTGGATATGGCAATTGGTTTTGGTTGTTGGTTATGATTGTTGGTTGATGATTGTTGGTTGATGGTTATGTTTGTTGGTTGTTGGTTATGTTTGTTGGTTTTGGATATGGCCGTTGGTTTTGGTTGTTGGTTATGTGCGTTGGATATAGTTGTTGGTTATGATTAATGCTGGCTGGTTCTGTTTGTTGGATATGTTTGTTGGTTATGTGTGTTGTTGATGCTTATGATTGTTGGTTATGTTTGTTGGTTATATTTCTTGGTTGTTTATTATGACTGTTGATCATGTTTGTTGGTTTTGGTTGTTAGATGCGATTGTTGGCTTGGATATATTTGATAATATATGGAGTTACTGGCCAATCCCATCTCCTGTTTCTCTTCCTCCACGATGTTTTTCTATTGAAAACTTTAGAAGGCCATTATGGAACATGTCCAATATTTCACCTTAGCAATCACCATTTTTTAGCAAATTAGATAAGTGGAGCTATCAGCCCCTTGCACAAGTAGAATGCGGTCAGCTGGCAAGATTCCGAGCAGAACCCTCTAGTCGTCACACCTGTGTAATGCAGTCACCGGTTCTATTGAAGGGAACACAGTTGGTCAGACTCCCATGACACACCCCTCTACACTCCAATGACGTCACAACACACCCTGTTTCAAACGGCCAGGTCTAATATGTTTGACGCAATTTTATATAACCCTGCCTCAGGAACTCTTGGGGAATCCCCGCTTGTAACGTAACAAGAGCATTAGTTGTTTCTTTAACCCTGCTAGGACTCGAAAGGTCAACTTTCGTCCAATGGATTTGTGCCCTAAGCAAGCCGTCCATGAAACCATTTCCAGTATTTTATCCTACTCTTAATATTCTAAAATTAACCTGATATGCGACACCTAAGATTCCCTATTTTTGGGAAACACTAGAATGACATGTTACTGTCCCAAATTTGGCAACTTCCTGGAGACAATCGCTATTAAGCTATTAAGATCAATGCAGACTAAGGAGTTGTTTAATTAAGTAATTTTCTTAATCGTCACATCAATACATCTTAAGAATAAAGACATTGTAAATAAAAGGTTTTATTATTTGAAACAAAATGACAAACAATATTAAAAACATGGAAAAAGACAGTTAAAAAACGAAAAATAAAAGGTGAAATAAGCCATATCATAATATACGCAAAAAAAGAACCGTGTATTATAGAAAATCAGGGGGGTCCTAGATAGCAACCCAGGCCTGGGGGGGGGGGGAGGGGGAGTGATATTACAGATGGATATAAAGCGTTTTAAGAGCTTTTAAGAAAATACCCCATTTTCATTGAGCTAAATTTATGATAATTTCACAATATCCTAACAATAGTCTCCACCCTCCACCTAGCATTCATTTTTAGAGGGCGCCTTGATAATAGATGCAGTTTTTAAGCATTATTGTGGCTTATAAAAGAATGAAATATAAACAATAGCATGCGTAATTTCAGGAGATGAGGGGAGAACACTCTAGGGGAGAGAGGGGGTGTCTTTGGGGGTAGGAAGCCTGTTTTGTTGTCACCAGCTCAGCACTGCTTTTTTTATCTAGTCATTTATTTGTATATTTTTTTCCGTTGCGCAAAGTGGTGATTTTCAAGTTTTTAATTTTTAAATGTTTTCTTATTTTTTTTTGTTAGCCCGCAGCAGCCCTCTCTCCACTTGGATACCGACCCGCTTGCTGGCCATCTCCGAGGGAGTGTCCAGTCCCCCGAGTGGTTTGTCTCAATCTTTATGCAGTCCAGTGCACATTTTTCAGCACAAATATCAAAACACGCAAAGGGGGAAATTCTATTTCGAGAAATTATTGTTCTAACCCATCTCACGCACTACGGGGGAGTTTGGTCAGTGGAAAACGAGAGCCATTATTCCTTTTTTCTATATCTTTCTTTCGATAAAGTTTCTTTTATATTCTCAGGGGGGGGGAGAGCGTGAAAACTATGGTTTTTAACTTTTATATATAAGGCTAGAAAGCAATGTCTTTAATTTAGGGGGCAGGTTTGCTAAAATTAGACCTATGTCTCTTGCACTCTAAACAAAGACATCTTTTATTAACAGAGCGGAAAAGGTTGCTTTTGCAGACAATTATAACTTATGAGGGGAGTGTTCTATTTTCAAATGACTTTGATGAAGGCAAATACTTCCGTTATGAAGAGAAATAATGCTTTAGCTAAATATTCCAAATTTCACCTTCCCGGAAAGGAAGGGATGGGGCAATTTAAATGCTCCTATTTTCGTATTCATGGATTTTATATGCTTTTTAGATTATTAATAGTTTAAGAGGCTTTCATAAAAATCGTACTTTCACTAATTTCTTTTCCTCTGTAACTAGGAGTCATTATTTTATACTAAATTTTTTCTTCTTTTCTAGAAAATCCCCGAGTCGACACGCCCAATGAAGAGGGCAAGGAATAATAATGCCAAACCACTAAAACGGTCGACGATGCCTAGCCCATCCATACCTTATCTCCCCCCTTCCAGGCCGTTAATGCCTGCGCAATCTGCCCCTCATCATAAGATGCCTGACCTTTTGGTTGATCATGTCGAGTTAGAAATATCATTTTATTGTGACTGTTCTATATGTAAAGGACATTATCACTATTTTGAGCATTCTCATTAACCTACTACAACATGCTTAGACAGTGTGGGCGCAGGGAAAAACTAGAAGAATCTGGAGGAAATGAGGAGAAAAATCATACATGATATTGAGAGAAATTTATATAGATAGCAAGCAAGCTCGCATAAAACAAGGTTCAATATGAAAGAAAACGAAGAGGAAGATCGAAAGAAGAGACGAGGAAAAGAGGGTATTCTCTACAGAGACATCTCAAAATATAGCATAAAAGACAGTGATGAAAACTCACGAAAAATGTCTATAATGCAAGACATAACACTGAATATTGTGATGAATATTATCTAAGAGAAGAGAAAAAGTGTCCCTTCAAGAGACAACATAAGAGATTATTCTATGGAATGGATTTTAAACATCGAAAATCGATCAGGAAGAACTCTCATATACCAGTTTACGATTAATCTCTTTATTGATATGCTTGACAAATTTTGTACCATAATCTTACAATTAATTTGTTTTACATATAAATTTTTTCCTACTCGATAAGTCTACCCCAAACTAGTCTCTACCAGATTAGTTTGGGATCGGCTAGATCCCCCTCCCCCATTTATCCATACCCTGCAGTGACCCTCCCTTCACTTGGCTACCACTCCGACCACAGGCTACAACCAATGGAGTATCCAATCCACCGTACGGTTTATCTCAGTCCTGGTGCAGCCCAGGACATATTTTTCAGCAAATATATCAAAACGGGCAATGGGGAAAATTCTTGTTCCCACCCACCCCGCGCGATTTGGGAGTGTCCGATTAGTGTTACCTTATTCCAGGGACGGAATCCGATCATCCCAACGCGATTCAGAGGGTTTGCTCACTGTTGAAACTTTCCGAGGAGACGGAATCTGGGCTTTGGCTAGGTGATAAAAGAGGCTAAAAACGGTCTCGCTCGAGATGATTTAAAGGTAGTAATAATAGGAAAATTATCTTTGAGCTTCTACAGCAACCCTCTAACGTCAAAGCATCCCTCATGTCGAAATTGTTTTTACAAAGTGTGTAGGCACCCCTTTGCACGCCTGTTTTGTGTCCTTGCCGTGTGTTTCCACACAGTAAACTTTGGGACTGGGGAACACCCAATTAGATATTAAATCACTACCCGTCTCCGATTTTAACATTAATAGTTGAATGGGGTCCTGGCGTTTCACTAAGTCGGGGTAGATGTTCTCATTCCAATTAGTGAAATCCAATGTGCAATGTGGCAATGTGCACCCCATTTTCCAAATCATTTAATAAATTCCCGGTTTTAAATTTTAACAAAAGAGAATCTGTGTCCCCAAAGTAAACTTGAACCTCCCCCTCCCTTGGCCATTTTACCTTGCACACATTGTAAAAGAACGACAACATGAGTTTCTTGGAAATTTCAAGTATTGAACTACCCCCCCCCCCCGTGATATTCTTATTCAGAATATCATTTCTCTTTTTTCTGTGCATCAGAGCCAAATTCGGGTCTATGTTCGTGAACGCTGTAAAATTTGGGATCGGTAATAATTTGTGCACATTCTTTGCGACATGTTACAATGTCACAACTTGATCTGTTTCGTACGCTTTCACACATTTTCCAAAAGCTGAATTCAAGATAAGTTTTTACATTTCTTTTTCGACTTTACTTTTTGCCTGCGAGCGTTTACTGACAAAGGTGTCAATAAACGTTTTCAAGTAGGGTTTCCGATCGAATTGCAGGGTCCTGTGTATTTTTGTGATCCTGATACCATTGCTCACCAGCCACCGCAATAGCAAATGGTGAACAATAATATTCTGTTTCGGGTCCAGATTTGCAATTAGTTTCTACTTGGAGGGGGTCTAATGCATGCCAATATCCTCTACCAAAGACCGATTGTATGGGCTAAAAGACTCCTTGGTCACAGATCTATTCACGCACGGAAAAAGACAATCTTTTAGAGTGCCAGGAAGTTCCAATAGTATGTGACCGTCAATTCCAAAGAACCATCCTTGTGGACCATTATCCTCGACAGTGTGAATGTCGGGGAGGTCACAAGGATTTTAAAGCCATTTGTAATTGCCTCATGGTAAACTATTGTGAGACATTGCCGAGGGGTACAATGAGTTCATGTCAAGAAAAACAGCATTGGACTTTATACCATCAGCAGAGTTCTGCCCAGTTGGATTCGTTGTTAGGACGAGATCCCCATCAAAAACGTATCCCCCACTCTCATAGATCTTTCTACAAATAAGTGTTGATCCACATCAGTGATCAACCCTATTTCCTCCCTACTAATTTCCAGAATTCAGTCCATGACGAGGTGCGGTTTTGAAAAATAATAGCCATTGTCTAGCCCGAATTCTGAATAAATTTGATCTGTGTTTTGCAGACAAAATCCAAAAGAGTTAACACATCACTGGCCAAGTACATTCTACAATAATTCCAACCATTTTTAGAATTACCCTTTCCCATATCCTCTTAGCAAATTCATATTACTCGTCAGAACATTCACTATCATTAAATGAATTATAGAATGTATCAATGGGAGGGAGTTTCTCCTTACTTGACCGCGCGCCAGAGAAGTAATAGTCATATGCATATATGCCTTTACAGGTCAGTAAGTCATACATTTCGCTGTCTGGAAAGAGCTGTTTAAGCAGAGGGAAACTATCAAAATTATCATTTTTCTGCACTTGAATGAGTTGACTGAGAGCCTTGGGGAAAAAGCTATAATCTAAAAAACGGATTTTATTCCAGCACGTATGCCCATTATCCACTGCCTGCCATTTCGACTCTAAAAGCACCAGCTTTTCAGCAGATTTGGGGATAATATTGTAGGTAAATGAGTTATTTACCCATGGACTATCTGCTCCCCCTCCCTCTCTGCGCATACGTGCCAAAGCCGGTAATACAAATTTCAAATCATAATTTGAACTGTGAATGAAAACCGGTATAAAAACTGCTGGCGTACATTCACATTGCACGATTGGTGTGCTAAACCTCGAAAATTGCTACCCCCTGAAGATATTTCAAAAGATATTTCACAAGTGATCATGGTCCCTGAGTTTCCCCTTCCCCCCTCTAGTCTTTTACCCCCTATTTCCTTTCCCCTTAACCTCCTCTTCAAATTCCTCCGTACGAACTCAGTATATTTTCTTATTATCAATAGCCCGGTGATTCTCTGCTGACAGTATCATCGGATAGTGGGTATTTTTCAAACGGGAAATAGCTCCATTTGCAGTGACAATTAATTTAGTTAATGCTTTGATCATACAATTATTCTCATCTAATGTTTCGACTATTTCTGACAATTACATAGTTTTAGAGCTGTCTCTTTGTGCGTGGGCATAGGAAACTGCTATGGCTTGACGTTCTGTGATACGATTCGGGAATTGTGGGTCATTCACATCCAACAGCTTGGCCTCACAATCCAAACTTATTTTATCGCTTTGCATAAGCGATATATATATATATATATATATATATATATATATATATATATATATATATATATATATATATATATATATATATATATATATATATATATATATATATATATATATATATATATATATATATATATATAAATATATATATATATATATATATATATATATATATATATATATATATATATATATATATATATATATATATATATATATATATATATATATATATATATATATATATATATATATATATATATATATATATATATATATATATATATATATATATATATATATATATATATATATATATATATATATATATATATATATATATATATATATATATAAAATTTGCGACCAGAGGTAAAAATACTAACCAATTTGCACTTAGTATAGACTTCATGCAACCCCACTCCCTTTAATTAAAGACATTGCTTCTAGCCTTGTATATCAAAGTTAAAACCATAGTTTTCACGCTCCCCCCAGAGAATATAAACGAAACTTTATCGAAAGAAAGGAATAGAATTAAATAATTCTAGTAACTAGTAAAGCTAGAAAAAGAGAATAATGGCTCTCGTTTTCCCGTAAGACATTTCAAGATGTACCTAAAAATGTGCACTCTAAAGGACTGTTAGCATCCCCCCGCCTTTTACATAATTTCCATGTCCTAAAATATCTATTAGGCATTAATTTGCCGATAGTTCGTTCACCACTTTCATACAACATAGAATTACGCAAAGCACTGAAACCAGTTTTTCCTACTCGATAAGTCTACCCCAGACTAATCTCTACCAGATTAGTTTGGGATCGACTAGATCCTCCTCCCACAGGTATCCATACGCCACAACGACCCTCCCTCCACTAGGCTACCACCTAGAACGCAGGCAACCACCGAGGGAGCAACCAATCCACCGTACGGTTTATCTCAACCCTGGCACAACCCAGGACACATTTTTCAGCAAATATATTAAAACGTGCAAAAGGGAAAATTCTTGTTCACACGCAAGCTGCGCGATGTTGAGTAGTTTAGGCAGCGTTATCTTATTCCAGGGACGGTATTCGATCCTCCCAAGACGATTCAGGGGGGTTTGCTCACTGTTGAATCGTTCCGAGGAGACGGAATCCTGGCTTTGGCTAGGTGATAAAAGAGGCTAAAGACGCAACCCTCTTCCGCTTTAATAATAAAAGATGTCTTCGTTTAGAGTGCAAGAGACATAGGTCTAATTTTAGCAACCCCATTCCCCTAAATTAAAGACATTGCTTTCTAGCCTTGTATATCAAAGTTACAAACCATAGTTTTCACACTCCCCATCCCCTCCTGAGAATATAAAAGAAACTTTATTGAAAGGAAGGTATGTCCCTTCAAGAGAAAACATAATAGGTTATTCTATGGAATGAATTTTAAACATTGAAAATCAATCAGGAAGAACTCCTATATACTATTTTACAACTAATCTCTTTATTGATATGCTTGACAAGTTTTGTGCCATAATCTTACAATAAATTTGTTTTATATATAATTTTTTTTCTACTCGATAAGTCTACCCCAAACTATTCTCTACCAGATTAGTTTGGGATCGACTAGATCCCCCTCCCCCAGTTATCCATACCCCGCAACGACCCTCCCTCCTCTTACTTTCAGCGTACAGCCAGGCAACAAATAAGCCCTACGGGTACCTTTTGCTAGATCTTAATCACAATACACCCGAGGATATACGTGTAGTCACAGATATTTTCGACAAAGAAATTACTGTGTATCTTCCAGTGAACATTAGAAAAGGCTAAACAGTAGAACAGTAGAAACAGTAGCCATCATGACATTGAAGAAACTACACGAAAATAGACACTTATTTTCTGTTCTAGGCACTTCAAAACCCCCACTCAGGAAGGCCATACTCAACATGGTGTTGACAAAGAATTTATTAATCTAACATCTGAACTTTATTTAAATTTAACTGAAGGCAATGTACATTTGCTAGAAGGTGTAAGACAGCTGACAAAGCAACATCGCTCCACTGTACGTGCCTTGGCTTGCAAAAACAAAGAAAAAAATTTAAAAGAAAACGTCACCTTCAAGTGGGTGTTAGCGTTTTTTTACACTTTTAGTGCTAATAATCGCAGGACTTGTAAACAATTTTCTCTAGATAGCTAAACCCTATAAATTGACTCAAATAGGACTTGTCCTCTCACCCGTGAAACACTTTGAAGACAATCTAAGCAAATTCATTAATGAGGAGAATATTGCCGATGATAGAAAGCTAGTTTTACTTCAAGATAAACTGCGTCGTGTGTGCAAACATAGGCCTTATCGTGAGCGACCCACCGCCGTCACAGATCCCCACCCCCTAAATAGGAAACTTTTCAAGATTCTGCAGCAGCACAATCAAAGGAGAAGGACTTGAATTCAATAGTGACATCAATTGGAAACCTATTGCCAGTGACCTATCGAGAGCAGAGTTAAAGAGTATTAACATATCTCATGTTGGATATGTGAATATCAAGTTTCTGTGATTATCAAGTTCAAGTTAATAACACAGGAAAACGAATTATAATTCAGGGAAAACGTTATAATCTACTTGTTTTAATTTGCGATATAGTTACGAACCGTAAAGGACTTTTATCATTTGACAATTATCTATACACCTTTCTAAATGCATCAAACTTCCCCAAAAGTCTTATAGTCAGTAAGCAAACTCTAACGAAATTATTGGAATACATTAGTGCTGCCATCCGTCTAACAACGCCAACAACAACAACAACACCACTTAAAAAAGAAGAAGAAGAAGAAGATTATAAATCAATCCTGGAAAATACGAGCACTCCTAGAAGCAAAAGCACTGATTTGATAACACCAATGGTGATTAGACAAAAGCGAAGACGTATTGATATCAACTCATCGTCACAAGCACCAGCCTACAGTGTGCAAAAGGGGAGTGGACATTACACTATGTGTTTGCGTTCAAAATGGATGAAGTTTTAAAACATGTCTATGAAAATATTGGTGAAGCGGGAAGTCTAAATTTCCCCACAACGCTTTCTTAAGTTGCCTCTGGCACAGGTGGCAGACTATTAAAAAATGCAAAAGAGTATCTAGAAAATGAACAGAGTTACACATTGCATCGGAATCGTAGACTTCGTGGTAAACAATATCGACAAATTAAAGCCTTTTCCCCTCTGCATATAATGCAAACTGATCTTTTAACTCTAGACGTGATTCAACGGCGTCACAATACACCCTACAAATATATTCTAGTGGCAATCAGTGTCTTTAGTCGCTATGCATATGCCATTCCATTGCGATCAAAGAGAGGTCTTGAAGTTACTCAGGCTTTAGAAAGTATTCTTGAACAAGAATGCTATAGAAAAATTCAATCGGATCGCGATAACAAATTTGTTAATCCTCATGTGCAAAAGATTCTATTGAAATATAATACAAAACTCTATCATAGCCACAGTCCGATAAAGGCTGCATTGACTGAACGATTGATAAGAACGATTCGTCTATTAATTTCAATATATTGCACGCTGAAAACACTGCTGCTTTTATTCATGATTTAGATAAAATCGTACAAATATATAACCAACGACCACGTCGATCTCTGTCCAGTGTTAGCTCTCAGGAAGTTCATTGCAGTGAAAATAAAGTTGATGCTTTTCTAAAGCGTTATTCCAGTGAAAAAAACGACAACAACAAAAAATTTGAAGAAGAAATTAAATGTTGACGATATTGTTCAAATTAATAGAACCACCATTATTTTTGAAAAGGGGAATTATTTATGGAGCACTGAACTTTTTAAAGTGTCCAAAGTCCTAGACACTACACCCACAACATATCGGCTGCGAGACACCAAGGATGAAGAGATCCTCGGCGGTTTTTATGAATATGAACTACACAAAGTTAGAAACAGTAGTGACATTTATCAAATTGAAAAGATATTAAAGAGTCGTACTCGCAGGGGCAAGAGAAACGTGCTTGTTCGTTGGCTAGGATACAACTCTGATTTTGATTCTTGGGCTGCAGTTGAAGACATTAGCAATGCCCAATGATTTCTATGTGACATTCATGCCCAATGTTTCCGATCCTCTACAATTATTTGAATAAAATAAGTGATTTTTGGATGAAACTCTCTCCAACCATCAAGTTCGACGGCAAGTATGAGGTGGCTCTTGTCGACTGTATTCTCAAAAATACATAGGACATCATGAGAAAAGATCGCAAATATGATATAAAAATTAGACCCTATGATTGGCCACCACCAATCAATAGCGAACAGCATAAAATTAAAACGATCAATTGGATGGATTATCCATATGTTGAATTACTTTACGAAGAACTCACCTGAATGAATGATTTATGTCATTCTATCAACAAAAGAATATCCGCTCGTAAAAGAGGAGCCTTTCATTTCAACTATTCAAAGGAAGAGGTTGGTAATAGCAATGTCCCCCTCCTGCAAGTTCTTGAACGAAAAACCAATCAAGAACATATTCATCCTTACAGTATAAAGCATCTTCAGTATACTCCCGTAAACACTTCCTATTTGGAACTCTGTCAGTTAACACTAAGAACTGAATGAGGTGATCCCCTAGCAATATCAAAAGGTTTGGCTGTGATTACATGCCATTTTCGACCTGTCGTTGTCGGTATTCAAAAACAAGATGTCTAATATAAAAGTGGTATTCATTTGTCCTGATATTGACTGCTTCGTTAATACTCTTGGCCCAAGACAACTGGGCAATGAAATGGACTATTACAAAGGTCGCTCATCAATGTCTGGCTATGGTCTTGGCAGTTGGTTTGCTAAGCTGTTTCGCTCTGCATTACCTCTGGCTAGAAAATATATTGTACCGGCTGCGACAGATTTTGCATGCTCTACACTATACGATTGGAGCTCTGGCAAGGATTTTGAAAAAAGTGCTTCGGAAAATCTTAGGTCCAGTGCGCGAACCCTTACGAACAATTGAAATCTCACCAAAATAGAAAAGGTTTAAAAAGATCGAGAAAAAGCGCACCACTCATCAGTCTCTACTCAGGTCAGAAACGAAAGACATCACCCCTGTCAAAGAAAAGAAGGAAAAAGACGACATTTACAGTAAACAGAAGAAGAAGCCCCAGGAAGAGAATTGTTAGATCGAAACTGGATTTCTTTACATAGACTGAAGAATGGCATATCTACCACATAAGGTTTTCCAACCTTCAATTAATTCTTCTTTAAATTTTTTCGGTACAAAAATTTCAATGTCAGAACAAAATATGGATGCCATGAACAATTCTATTCACAACAGCCCCTTTCCGATAATATTCAATTTCAATTCTATTTACATGAACACGACTTTATGGACATATTTTCGACATTTTTAAATTTACAAGTTATAGTCTGAAAATACGACAATACATTGCCAGTTCGTGTTGGTGGAATATCCTATGAAAATTGTATATTACATAATTTATTTCGTCTAATCAGTGTCTTAATAAATGGCACTTTGGTGAGCACAAGCAACAATCTCTCGAATTAAAAAAGCTATATGGAGTTCAAATTGTTGATGACACCCAAGTCATACAAGGAATTGAGAGGCACCTCCAATGGATATGAATATATTACTGATACTAATAGTACAGATGCACTTAAAATGCTACAACTAGTGAATTATATCTAGTTGGAAAAATTGTCATGAAATATTTAATATACCCCAATGGCTACCACTCAATATTAAAGTGGATATAAAATTGACGCTTGCTCCATCCAGTTTCATTTTATGAAAGGAACTTCCTGCCAGTCCTGAAGTAACTATCTCCCTCACCTCAGCAATACTACATGTACGAAAGCAGCAGGTTATGAGTTCTGTTATTTTGGCAGTGGAAAAACTGAGAGCCAGTGGAAATAATATTAAACTACTTGTTCCTCGTACGATCACTAATAAACGTCATATTGCCACAGGCTCACGCATCTTCACCGACTCATCCTTTATCACTGGCTAAATTCCGTCAAAATTAGCATTGGCATTTGTAAAAAGCGCAATAGGATCGTGGAGTGGCTGCCCACATAAACTTGAGATATTTGGGTTTTCATCTCTTGTCTACAAAGTAAATGAAACCCAACTCTACAATCTATATTTTAATAAATACTATAGGACATTGTATGAATTGACCATACAAACCCTAGATCATGATTCACAACTATTTGAACATGGTATAACCGAAGAAATGTTCGCTAAAACACATGGTATCATTGCACTAGACTTGTCTGGCACCCAGGATATGAGTATAGCACTAACGGAGACGGTGTGTTTAGAGTGTACATTGGCTGACCCATTACCTGAGAGTATTGCACTAAACTCGGTAAATCAATTTGAAACCTAATGGGAAATCACTCCCAAAGGTAGTGTTCTACTAGACCTTGCACCATGAACACCAGTCATATAATCAATATATTTAATACGGACCCCTACATGTCCAAATACAGATCCTATTGTCTGCCCTCGGACTTCCTTGGAAAAATTCAAGGTGCCAACAATACGCTAATCATTGTTAATAGCAGTCCATCAACCGTGAATACCTGCCATTGGTTGTGCATCTTTCAAACAATGAAGACAATGGAATTTTTTGATCCTCTCGGCCTACCCTATACATTCTACACTCCAAACATCAGCAACTATATTGAGAGTAGTGGGAAAACTTTTATTCAAAATCGGAAGAGAGTACAGGATCTGACGACTAAAAGTTGTGGTTTCCATGCTCTACTATATTTCGTGTTCAGATGTCGCGGCTATACTTACAAGCAGTTTCTCAACATTTATGTAGACAATCCACGTCTGAATAACTTGCTGGTAAAAAATGTTCTCTCATACCTGTATAGTATGGATTTAGCGACTTAAGAGTGAATTGCTTAAAAATGCTCCTGAAATTGCTTATTAATAAAGAAAAAATGTACATATACAACAGCAATTTATTCATTTTACAATATAGATTTCTTCTTCGGTCCATAGGCAACTATCGTGAACCATTAAAGCTGGTAGATCATTTGAATTCACTGTATATTGATCTTGATTGGCTTCAAAGTCAGGGTCACATTTTATACAGTACAGTGTAACTTCACTCTTGTCGTATCTCTTTGTATAATCAATGATACTATTTGAATTCATATTGTGAAATTCACATGTTTCAATCTGTCTATTTGAAACAATATCACATACAGTGTTTTCAAATGGTGAATCACATTCGGTAACTGCCAAATAAAAATCACTAGGTTTAAAGTCATAATAGGCAGTGTTGTCACAACGATGACGTAGAAACCAAATTTTTTTTGTTTCCCCAACAGTTGAATCATAAACCTGATTCTTCCTCCCAAAATAACTTAAAATCACGACGATACCAAACTCGTAGAAATAAACTAAAATTACGTTTGGGGTTCTTTCCAATCATATCGAAAGAAGTATTCTCTCACTGATCACATTTGTCATAGTGACAATTGGAGCATAGTTGTCCTCTAGGGTGAGAGTCACAAATCTCTTCAAGACATGAATTACAGCCTTTAATTTGTACTGCAAATCCTCTATGCAATTTACATGAATTGTATAATCTGAACTTTTCATTATATTCATCAATAATTGTAAAATTCTAACATGAAGACCAACTTCCAAGAGTGTACATACATAGTGGACGTTTATAGAACATTTTTTGGTTTCCGATGTCAACTCTCTCACAGCTAAAAAGAAACTGATCCACGTTCAATAAATTCAGAGGGGGATGGGAGAGGAGTAATTCTGTGACGTTACATAACCTCTTTTGAAGGGGGAGCCATCTACATAGAATCTATGTCAACGTTTTCAAAAGTATATTCACGATATTATTCTGCTTTATTTCAATTAATATATCAATAAATTAAGTAAAAGCATTTGAGTCAAGTCGTAAAAGTTTCATACAATAGTCCAATAGGGGAGAGTCAGTTTTCATTATATTATCTAGTATTCCCTGTTAGAATATCTTCTGTTGAAGTGATAACTCGAGAAAACTGTCATCCAAAATCAAATGTTTTTCCATAATCACAAGATTTGACCTATTTCTCTCTTTCTCAAATTTATTTGTTTTTAATCCTGACACTCTCACTGCTGACTCTAGAATAACCATGATTCGTTCTACTTTAAGAATATTCAATAACCTAAAAATATAACAATAAGAAAGGGAAAATTTTCGATTTCGAAACAATTTTATTGAGCGTGATCATACAGCAATAATGTATATTGTACATATAAAATTATCGATATAACTTATTGTTCTCTATATACTGTACTATTGCATTTAAAGCACTTTGAAGTCTATTCACATGTGCTATATCAACTTTTGCAGCGAAACATAATGGATTCTCCATTTTAAATTTGCTCAAAGATAACACTTATCTTGCATATACTTCATCTCATTCAAGACAAAGCCGTGATCCTCTCGTGATTTCTACCGCAATGTTTGGGGCTCTTGTATCATTGCTGCTGCTACCAACTCCACTATCAACTTTTAATAGTGATAAACATTCCACTCATTATTGCAAATATATCTGAATAAGTAAAGTCAAACTGTTCTCACTCCTTGAATTCTATTCTCACACTAATAACAACTATAGCAAAAAATCCTTCCTTATATTCACTGTGATCTTGTTCCGTTCGTATTTCTAAGTCCCTGATTGGTCTAGAAAGAAACATGTGATCTTGTAGAGTTAGACTGGTTATAGATGGCAGCAGAGGTGCCCCGTCTGGATTGGATAATATGTTCCTACTAAATTATTCTGTATATGAAAGATGCTTTCGCCTCCTCAACGCCTCGCTCTCTACGCTAAAGTTTTTTATTGTTTTAAAAAATAAAGTTGAGAGACAGAGCCAAAATTTAGCGTAAAGAGCGGGGTGTTGAGGAGGGGACAGCCCCTTTCATATACGGAATAATTTCTGTTCGTTTTAAGTTTTAATGTCGCTCCTTTTTACTTTCAGTTAAAAAAAACTTGTTTTTTATTTAATTTGCTTACATGAAGCTGAAATAACAGATGGTTTCAGGACAATGCTGGTTCAAATTGTTATATGTAATTTTTTTTATTGCTTAGATTTTTGTAGAAGTAAAGACTATCAATGCAAGGTTTTTCAATTGAAAGAAAATAATACAAAGATAATATACCGTTCATACTGGTGACATTGAACAAGGCCCTTCAAAAGCCTGGTTTGAAATTCCAGAGTTTCCTTTACTTCTCACATCTCTAGAAATTTTTTTTTCAAATTGTTAGAGAGCTATATTTTCTAATATATTTTTTCTAGCAGAGATCTGAATGGCTGTTGTTTATGAGAAAAGTAAAAATGTTTCTTTGCCAGTGCTGTTTAATTTTACTTTTTGGTTCAGCAAAGTTGTTTATAGAATTTTGTGGTCTTATCTACAATTAAGGTTTTGCAATATCTGGAAAAAATCTGGTAAGGGAAACTCTAGACGCACCAACAAGAGCGAAATTCTCCCTGGTTGCCTGGTTGATGTTACGCTGAGCTTGTATAAGAAGTAGATGACCTATATCCTTGATGATAAGACTTCAAAAGTAGTAAGGCATCAATTAGTACTCAACCCACATTGAATTAAACAAGAATATGCGAGTAGTTTCACCGCTACATGGACTTGCCAGGGTCGGTCACCTATTGCTACGAACGGTACTTGCCTTAGCAGACGGGTTTTTATGATGTAACAGCCATTTTTTCGGGGTCAAACAGAGAGAGTGGTGGTTAGTCTATATACAGTAATACCAGCGTGTCTTGTTTCGCTGTTAATATATTCAATTATTTTCTCAATTTGCAAAAAAGGTGTTCCATTTGTGTAACTCTGCTCTGAATGTCCTTAATGAGGATATAAATAATATAGAATGACATTGTGACTTGACCTAGCTTTACCTCTCCGATGTGATCTGTATAATACACAAGTAATGTTTGAAAAGTGTTGTCAATTTAAAATAGGATCTAACGTTCCCTTCGTTCCCCCATTTCTGAGGGGCAGGGGAGGGTAGGAGAGGGGGAGGGGAGTCAATTTTTGAGAATTCTGATAATAAATACCATTCATTGCAATCGGAGCTCTATGTTGGCTCGTTTTAAATACTTCAGCTTGTCTATTTATTTGTTTTAAGTAAAAATCTTGAATCTGTTAAATGAAAAAATAGGTATTTAAACAAAATATACAATTCTATTAATTAAATAAAATTAGGCTGCACTCAGTATTGTTTGCATGATGGTTCAGTTAAAGAGGTCTCACTTGCAGGAGGGTTCAGATGCATGGGGGTTCACTTGCTTGGGGTTCAGTTACACGGGGATTCAGTTACAATGGAACCCACACAAAAACAATGGCGCACACACAAAAGCCAAATGAATGACATTGCGACTTGACCTAGCTTTACCTCTCCGATGTGGTCTGTATAATACACATCTTGGGAGGGGAGAATAGAGGTAAGTATTTAGTTTAAAAAATGCTAGGAGGACTTGAGTTTTGTGGGTAGGGTGAAAAATGGTACTTATTCAATATCCTGGTAAACATTATACCTCATTCTTTTATTCTAACTTAACTTCTAGGAATAGGACTTCATTCCATCGGCTAAATCAGTTTATTCATCTATAGCGGTGAACAAAAAGACTATTAATTCTCCGTATTCTTCTTCTTCTTCTGGTCATGCGCCCGTTTCTCCTTCTCTCTTCTTCTTCTGATCATGCGCCCATTCCTCCTTCTGACTCGGGGTCAGTTGACGTCTCAGTATCCGTTAAAAATTGCATATTCCACTCGTTCTCCACACCTCATAATAACCATCATGAGTAATATAGTGTGTGTCATCGATCTTAGGTTCCCGATCTAGACATGAAAATTAAAAGGCTTAAAATATATGGAATTTGTATAAGCTGTAATGGGCAAAAATTATTACTTCACGATCGATCTTATATACATAAAGATAATGTATTAAAAAGACCGTCAATTATCTACAAATTAAAAACTATTTATTATATCAGTAAAAAAAAGGGATAAAAGATTTCTTATAAAAAACGGTACCTCTTTTCCCCCTAAACCCCAAAAACTAAAGTTTAAATATTGTAGACGCAGTTAGAAACCACTGTGCAATCCATTTCTCCGTTGCGAGGACCTGTTTGACTGACCAAAAATATTTTGAAACAAAATTTTAGTAACACATTCTACACTGTGAGCAGTGTAAAAACAAATCCTCTTGATATTATTTGAAGAAATCATTACATAAAAATTAAATTAAAAAAAAAATATATTTTTGCAATTGAAAGTAGGGAGCAACATTAGAACTTAAAACAAATGAAAATTATTACGTATATGAATGAGATTGCACCGCTCCTCAACACCTCACTCTTTGCGCTAAAATCTTGGTACTTTTAAAAGAGCTTCTTATTGTTCTAATTAAACGAACCTTGTGTTTTAGGAGTCGTTCTTAAGGAATTCTTTTTTTTTCCATATCCCCTTTTTATGTGGTTTTTTAAACATTTGTTAATGTATATATTATTTATTTTTTTCAGTTTTACCAGTTTTTATCTTTTTAACTAGTTGCCATTTTGCAGATTTTAATATAACTGACAAAGGAATCATATAGCAGTCCGATATTTATTTATTTTTTTGCCAAAGCTGAATGGTGATTCTAAACTATTACATTTTTATCCAATTTTGTTTTATTTCATTAGCATTAACCGAACTTTACTTCTTGTATGGTTTACAGCTAATAGAACAGTACCGTAGAATTTTACTAAACTTTTTTTTTATTTATAAAAATGTACTATCTTAAAAATTTTGGGGGACATAAGACACATATCAATTAATATTAACATTTTGATTACTAAATATCAGTATATGTATATTAAACTGACAATGCACATTCACTTGTATTTTTCAGTAAAGTGCAAATTTTGTTCTGGTCTTGAGAATGCATAGGGGTTTCGCACCCAACTTATGCTAATTTCTGCTCGTTTTGGGTTTGACTCGGTTAATTCTTGTAATTTCGGCTCATTTTGGCTTTCATTTATTTATCGATGCTGATTTGTGGCAGTTTCATGATTGGTAGATTATTTAATGCTATTTTTGCTAGTTTTTTGTTTATCATTACGTTTAATATCTACCCACCAAATGCTCCAAGCCTCAGAAGAAAAAGGGATTTTGGAAACCGGGAGCCTGATTTTCGAAAAAGGGATAAACACCCCCCAAAAAGTCAATAAGTTGGGCGTGAAACCCCATATGCCTTCCCAAGACCAGAACAAAATTTGCACTTTACTGAAAAATACAAGTGAATGTGCATTGTCAGTTTAATATAAATATACTGATATTTAGTAATCAAAATGTTAATATCATTTGAATTATTAAAGGTGTAAAAGTAAAACCAATTGTATTTTTTCAGTAAAGTGCAAATTTTATTCGTGTCTTGGGAAGGCATATGGGGTTTTGCGCCCAACTTATGTTAATTTCTGATCGTTTTGAGATTGACTCGGTTAATTATTGTAGTTTTTGCTCGTTTTAGGTTTCATTTACACGAGTTGCACTTTACTTTCACCTTGTTTCCCAAAAACTGCTTAAAATAGGGTTTTTTTTGCAGTTTTTTTCGTTTTTGCTTTACTGTTCGACCTGATAGGAATTCTGAAACTGGACTTAAATTATTTCATCAGATACACGTTAGCACTCTAAAGAGAAATTTGAGTCGCATATGCTTGGGCTATTAAGCGTTTGAATTGACAGCTAATAGAACAGTACCGTAGAATTTTACTAAACTTTTTTTTATTTACAAAAATGTACTATATTCAAAATTTTGGGGGACATAAGACATATACCAATTGATATTAACATTTTGATGACTAAATTTCAGTATATGTAAATGAAACTGACAATGCAGATTAACTTGTATTTTTCAGTAAAGTACAAATTTTGGTCTAGTCATGGGAAGGCATATGGGGTTCGTGCCCAACTTATGTTAATTTCTGCTCGTTTTGAGTTTTACTCGGGTAATTATTGTAATTTCTGTTCACTTTGGTTTTCATTTATTTATCGATGCTGATTTGTGGCAGTGTCATGATTGGTGGATAATTTGATGTTATTTTTGCTAATCTTTGGTTTAATGGAGTTCTTCACTTTTCGTTGAAAAACTTATTTTGTAGAAAAAGTGTTTTTGTTTTAATTTTTTCTAATTAAGAACGAAAATCCTTTTGTGTGAACAACTTATGTTTTTGCGAGGAACGTCATTTTTGTATTGAGACCTAGAAAGCGTTTCAAAAAAAATTCTTCCTTGGATTTGCCATAAATTCGCTGCTTACGCTGAATAACCAAGTAAGCAAATATATCGAAGAAAAGAAGACGTCTGTAAGGGTATTTCAGTCCTTTACGTACACTTAAAGGAACCAAAAGCTTCCCCCAAAAAGAGAATTTTCTAAAATGGTGCACATTTCAACTGGACTCAGAAATACTAAGCTTTAATAGCGTGAATCGTGCTTCAAAAACTCCGGTTTGCAACAGGATTAATTAAAAATAGGACGTTAGCCCAATAAGTTTTATCAAATAGTTCATAGTGTTAAATTGTAATGAAGGAGCGACTTAGCTCAATTGTAACCGAAACTCAAAATTGTAATTTTGATAACAATTGACATGAATTGGGTTTTTATGCAGATTGCAAGTACATAAATTTCATTACGTTTAATATCTACCCACCAAATGCTCCAAGCCTCAGAAGAAAAAGGGATTTTGAAAACAGAGAGCCTGATTTTCGAAAAAGAGAGAAACACCCCCCAAAAAGTCAATAAGTTGGGCGCGAAACCCCATATGCCTTCCCAATACCAGAACAAAATTTTTACTTTACTGAAAAATACAAGTGAATAAAATGACTGAATTTCAAAATCAAAATGAATTTTGCATTTAATACTTTTCGTTTAAACTTAAAGTATACTAAAAGAAGGTTCTCGTGAAACTATTGCAGTTTCTATAAAAATGACTGAATTACAAAATCAAAATTAAATTGTATTTACTACTTTTCGTTTAAACTATTGCAGTTTCTATAAAAATTTGAAAGCTAAAAGTTAAAAAGCTGCTCACCAAGTTTAGCGAAATAAAAGCGTCTATTTGTGTTCCACTTCTTGATTCGAATTGTAAGAAGGAACTGAACACACATCACTCCATTTTTAAGGCATTTCCATACGTTTTATCTTGGAAATTAAAAGAAATTAAACCCCATTCTTATCAGATTCAAACGCTTAATATCCCCAAGCATATGCGGTAACGGTTAATCATAAGGGAGAGGAATCTATATCTTGGGAATTAGAAGAAATTAAACTTCTTCTTATCAGATTCAAACGCTTAATAGCCCAAGCATATGCGACTCAAATTTCTCTTTAGAGTGCTAACGTGTATCTGATGAAAAAATTTAAGTCCAGTTTCAGAATTCCTATCAAGTCGAACAGTAAAGCAAAAACGAAAACAACTACAAAAAAAACAACCTAATTTTAAACAGTTTTTGGGAAACAAGGTGAAATTAAAGTGCAACTCGTATAAATGAAACCTAAAACGAACAAAAACTACAATAACTAACAGAGTCAATCTCAAAACGAGCAGAAATTAACATAAGTTGGACGCTAAACCCCATATGCCTTCCCAAGACACGAACAAAATTTGCACTTTACTGAAAAAATACAAATGGTTTTACTTTTAAACCTTTAATAATTCAAATGATATTAACATTTTGATTACTAAATATCAGTATATGTATATTATAATGACAAAGCACATTCACTTGTATTTTTCAGTAAAGTGCAAATTTTGTTCTGGTCTTGGGAAGGCATATGGGGTTTCACGCCCAACTTATTGACTTTTTTGGGGGGGGGTGTTTCTCTCTTTTTCGAAAATCAGGCCCCCGGTTTTCAAAACCCCTTTTTCTTCTGAGGCTTGGAGCATTTGGTGGGTAGATATTAAACATAAGGATAAACAAAAAATTAGCAAAAATAACATCAAATAATCTACCAATCATGAAACTGCCGCGAATCAGCATCGATAAATAAATGAAACCCAAAATGAACAGAAATTACAATAATTAACCGATTCAAACTCAAAACGAGCAGAAATTAACATAAGTTGGGGGCGAAACCCCTATGCGTTCTCAAGACCAGAACAAAATTTGCACTTTACTGAAAAATACAAGTGAATGTGCATTGTCAGTTTAATATACATATACTGATATTTAGTAATCAAAATGTTAATATCATTTGATATGTGTCTTATGTTCCCCAAAATTTTTAAGTGAGTACATTTTTATAAATAAAAATAAGTTTAGTAAAATTCTACGGTACTGTTCTATTAGCTGTAAACCATACAAGAAGTAAAGTTCTTTTAATGCAAATGAAATAAAACAAAATGGGATAAAAATGTAATAGTTTAGAAACAAAATTCAGTTTTTGCAAAAAAAAAATATATAAATATTGGAATGCTATATGATTCCTTTGTCAGTTATATCAAAATCTGCAAAATGGCAACTAGTTAAAAAGATAAAAACTGGTAAAACTGTCTCGTTCATATACGTAATAATTTTCATTTGTTTTAAGTTCTAATGTTGCTCCTTACTTTCAATTGAAAAAATATGTTTTTGTTTTTAATTTAATTGTTATGTAATGATTTCTTCAAATAATATCAAGAGGATTTGTTTTTACACTGCTCAGAGTGTAGAATGTGTTACTAAAATTTTGTTTCAAAATATTTTTGGTCTATCGACCTAGTGGTACTAAAATATCGTAAGAGGGCTCATTTGACTGGAAATTAAAAGTTCTAGTGCCATTTTTAAGTGACCAAAAAGATTGGATGGTAACTACGCTGCCTCTCACGCCTCTTACTGGCATTATTTAGAAAACGATAATACAATATATAAAAAAAGTTTTTTCAACTGAAAGTAAGGAGCAAAATTAAAACTTAAAACGAAGAGAATTATTACATATACGAAGGACATCTCGTTCATATACGTAATAATTTTCATTTGTTTTAAGTTATAATGTTGCTCCTTACTTTCAATTGGAAAAATATGTTTTTGTTTTTAATTTAATTTTTATGTAATGATTTCTGCAAATAATATCAAGAGGAAGATAATTTCTTAAACCACATTGGCCTGACATCACATAAAGAAAGAAAAACGAGCAAAAATGGGGTTTTTATAGGCCAAATGAAGATACTGAAAAAACGAAGCGAATAATTCTTTTATTTTTTGGCTTTTATTGATACATCGTTCGTTTCGCGCTGAAGAAGAGAGGCGTTTGTCCTCTCGAAATATTCGCTTCGTTTTTTCAGTATCTTCATTTGGCCTATAAAAACCCCATTTTTGCTCGTTTTTCTTTCTTTATGTAATATCAAGAGGATTTGTTTTTACACTGCTCACAGTGTAGAATGTGTTTCTAAAATTTTGTTTCAAAATATTTTTGGTCTATCGACCTAGTGGTACTAAAATATCGTAAGAGGGCTCATTAAGTGACCAAAAAGATTGGATGGTAACTACGCCGCCTCTCACGCCTCTTTTTTCCGAAATCGTGCAGTCAAAATTTGACACGACACACAAACAGAGTCATAGTGAGAGATATATCCAAAATTTTGGTTTTATCTTGTTTCACTTCGCGGGGCGCGCCAATTTACGTGAACTTAGGACCACCCAACGTTTTGGATATCTCTCTCACGATGTCTCTGTGTGTGTGTCGTGTCAAATTTTGTCTGCGCGATTTCGGAAAAAAGAGATACGAAAGGTGGCGTAGTTACCATCCAATCTTTTTGGTCACTTAATGAGCCCTCTTACGATATTTTAGTACCACTAGGTCGATAGACCAAAAATATTTTGAAACAAAATTTTAGAAACACATTCTACACTGTGAGCAGTGTAAACACAAATCCTCTTGATATTATTTGAAGAAATCATTACATAAAAATTAAATTAAAAACAAAAACATATTTTTCCAATTGAAAGTAAGGAGCAACATTAGAACTTAAAACAAATGAAAATTATTACGTATATGAACGAGATATCCTTCGTATACGTAATAATTCTCTTCGTTTTAAGTTTTAATTTTGCTCCTTACTTTCAGTTGAAAAAACTTTTTTTATATATTGTATTATTGTTTTCTAAATAATGCCAGTAAGAGGCGTGAGAGGCAGCGTAGTTACCATCCAATCTTTTTGGTCACTTAAAAATGGCACTAGAACTTTTAATTTCCAGTCAAATGAGCCCTCTTACGATATTTTAGTACCACTAGGTCGATAGACCAAAAATATTTTGAAACAAAATTTAGTAACACATTCTACACTGTGAGCAGTGTAAAAACAAATCCTCTTGATATTATTTGAAGAAATCATTACATGAAAATTAAATTAAAAACAAAAACATATTTTTTCAATTGAAAGTAAGGAGCAACATTAGAACTTAAAACAAATGAAAATTATTACGTATATGAACGAGACAGTTTTACAAGTTTTTATCTTTTTAACTAGTTGCCATTTTGCAGATTTTGATATAACTGACAAAGGAATCATATAGCATTCCGATATTTATATATTTTTTTTTGCAAAAACTGAATTTTGTTTCTAAACTATTACATTTTTATCCTATTTTGTTTTATTTCATTAGTATTAACCGAAATTTACTTCTTGTATGGTTTACAGCTAATAGAACAGTACCGTAGAATTTTACTAACCTTTTTTTTATTTATAAAAATGTACTATCTTAAAAATTTTGGGGAACATAAGACACATATCAAATGATATTAACATTTTGATTACTAAATATCAGTATATGTATATTAAACTGACAATGCACATTCACTTGTATTTTTCAGTAAAGTGCAAATTTTGTTCTGGTCTTGAGAAGGCATATGGGTTTTGCCCCCAACTTATGTTAATTTCTGCTTGTTTTCAGTTTGACTCGGTTAATTATTGTAATTTCTGTTCATTTTGGGTTTCATTTATTTATCGATGCTGATTTGGGTCAGTTTCATTATTTCTAGATTATTTAATGTTATTTTTGCTAATTTTTTGTTTATCATTACGTTTAATATCTACCCACCAAATACTCCAAGCCTCAGAAAAAAAAGGGATTTTGAAAACCGGGAGCCTGATTTTTGAAAAAGGGGGAAACACCCCCCAAAAAGTCAATAAGTTGGGCGTGAAACCCCATATGCCTTCCCAAGACCAGAACAAAATTTGCACTTTACTGAAAAATACAAGTGAATGTGCATTGTCAGTTTAATATACATATACTAATATTTAGTAATCAAAATGTTAATATCATTTGAATTATTAAAGGTGTAAAATTAAAACCATTTGTATTTTTTCAGTAAAGTGCAAATTTTGTTCGTGTCTTGGGAAGGCATATGGGGTTTTGCGCCCAACTTATGTTAATTTCTGCTCGTTTTGAGATTGACTCGGTTAATTATTGTAGTTTTTGTTCGTTTTAGGTTTCATTTATACGAGTTGCACTTTACTTTCACCTTGTTTCCCAAAAACTGTTTAAAATTAGGTTGTTTTTTTTGCAGTTGTTTTAGTTTTTGCTTTAATGTTCGACTTGATAGGAATTATGAAAATGGACTTAAATTATTTAATCAGATAAAAGTTAGCACGCAAAATTGAAATTTGAGTAGCATATGCTTGGGCTATTAAGCGTTTGAATCTGATAAGAAGAAGTTTAATTTCTTTTTATTCCCAAGATACAGATTCCTCTCCCTTATGATTTTCGTAATAATTAACCGTTACCGCATATGCTTGGGGATATTAAGCGTTTGAATCTGATAAGAATGGGGTTTAATTTCTTTTAATTTCCAAGATAAAACGTATACAAATGCCTTAAAAATGGAGTGATGTGTGTTCAGTTCCTTCTTACAATTCGAATCATGAAGTGGAACACAAATAGACGCTTTTATTTCGCTAAACTTGGTGAGCAGCTTTTTAACTTTTAGCTTTCAAATTTTTATAGAAACTGCAATAGTTTAAACGAAAAGTAGTAAATACAATTTAATTTTGATTTTATAATTCAGTCATTTTTATAGAAACTGCAATAGTTTCACGAGAACCTTCTTTTACAATATTTTAAGTTTAGACGAAAAGTATTAAATGCAAAATTCATTTAGATTATGAAATTCAGTCATTTTATTCACTTGTATTTTTCAGTAAAGTGCAAATTTTGTTCTGGTCTTGGGAAGGCATATGGGGTTTCGCGCCCAACTTATTGACTTTTTGGGGGTGTTTCCCCTTTTTCGAAAATCAGGCTCTCTGTTTTCAAAATCCCTTTTTCTTCTGAGGCTTGGAGCATTTGGTGGGTAGATATTAAACATAATGAAATTTATATATTTGCAATCTGCATAAAAAACCAATTCATGTCAATTGTTATCAAAATTCCATTTTTGAGTTTCGGTTACAATTGAGCTAAGTCGCTCCTTTATTACAATTTAACACTATGAACTATTTGATAAAACTTATTGGGCTAACGTCCTATTTTTAATTAATCCTGTAGCAAAACGGAGTTTTTGAAGCACGATTCACGCTATTAAAGCTTAGTATTTCTGAGTCCAGTTGAAATGTTCACCATTTTAGAAAATTCTCTTTTTAGGAAGCTTTTGGTTCCTTTACGTGTACGTAAAGGACTGAAATACCCTTTCAGACGTCTTCTTTTCTTCGATATATTTGCTTACTTGGTTATTCAGCGTAAGCAGTGAATTTATGGCAAATCCAGGGAAGAATTTTTATTTGAAACGCTTTCTGGGTCTCATTACAAAAATGACGTTCCTCGCAAAAACACAAGTTGTTCCCACAAAAGGATTTTCGTTCTTAATTAGAAAAAATTAAAACAAAAACACTTTTTCTACAAAATAAGTTTTTCAAAGAAAAGTGAAGAACTTCATTAAACAAAAAATTAGCAAAAATAACATCAAATAATCCACCAATCGTGAAACTGCCACAAATCAGCATCGATAAATAAATGAAACCCAAAATGAACAGAAATTACAATAATTAACCGAGTCAAACTCAAAACGAGCAGAAATAAACTTAAGTTGGGCTTGAACCCTATATGCCTTCCAAAGACTTGAACAGAATGTGTACTCTACTGAAAAATACACGTGAATCTGCAATGTCCTTTTAATATACATATACTGATATTTAGTCATAAAAATGTCAATATAAATTGGTTTGTGTCTTATGTCCCTTAAAATTTTTAAAACAGTACATTTTTATAAATAAAAAAAAAGTTTAATAAAATTCTACGGTACTGTTCTATTAGCTGTCAATTCAAACGCTTAATAGCCCAAGCATATGCGACTCAAATTTCTCTTTAGAGTGCTAACGTGTATCTGATGAAATAATTTAAGTCCAGTTTCAGAATTTCTATCAAGTCGAACAGTAAAGCACAAACGAAAACAACTACAAAAAAACCCCCTAATTTTAAACAGTTTTTGGGAAACAAGGTGAAAGTAAAGTGCAACTCGTATAAATGAAACCTAAAACGAACAAAAACTACAATAATTAACCGAGTCAATCTCAAAACGAGCAGAAATTAACATAAGTTGGGCGCAAAACCCCATATGCCTTCCCAAGAGACGAATAAAATTTGCACTTTACTGAAAAAATACAAATGGTTTTACTTTTACACCTTTAATAATTCAAATGATATTAACATTTTGATTACTAAATATTAGTATATGTATATTATACTGACACGGCACATTCACTTGTATTTTTCAGTAAAGTGCAAATTTTATTCTGGTCTTGGGAAGGCATATGGGGTTTCATGCCCAACTTATTGACTTTTGGGGGTGTGTTTATCCCTTTTTCGAAAATCAGGCTCCCGGTTTCCAAAATCCCTTTTTCTTCTGAGGCTAGGAGCATTTGGTTGGTAGTTATTAAACGTAATGATACACAAAAAATTAGCAAAAATAGCATCAAATAATCTACCAATCATGAAACTGCCACAAATCAACATCGATAAATAAATGAAACCCAAAATGAACCGAAATTACAATAATTAACCGAGTCAAACTCAAAACGAGCAGAAATTAAATTAAGTTGGGCGCGAAACCCCTATGCGTTCCCAAGACCAGAACAAAATTTGCACTTTACTGAAAAATACAAGTGAATGTGCATTGTCAGTTTAATATACATATACTGATATTTAGTAATCAAAATGTTAATATCATTTGATATGTGTCTTATGTCCCCCAAAATTTTTAAGATAGTACATTTTTATAAATAAAAAAAAGTTTAGTAAAATTCAACGGTACTGTTCTATTAGCTGTAAACCATAGAAGAAGTAAAGTTCGGTTAATGCTAATGAAATAAAACAAAATAGGATAAAAATGTAATAGTTTTGAAACAAAATTCAGATTTTGCAAAAAAATAAATAAATATCGGAATGCTATATGATTCCTTTGTCCGTTATATTAAAATCTGCAAAATGGCAACTAGTTAAAAAGATAAAAACTGGTAAAACTGAAAAAAATAAATAATATATACATTAACAAATGTTTAAAAAACAACATAAAAGGGGATATGAAAAAAAAAAGAATTCCTTAAGAACGACTCCTAAAACACAAGGTTCGTTTAATTAGAACAATAAGAAGCTCTTTTAAAAGTACCAAGATTTTAGCGCAAAGAGTGATGTGTTGAGGAGCGGTACAATCTCGTTCATATACGTAATAATTTTCACTTGTTTTAACTTCTAATGTTACTCCTTACTTTCAATAGGAAAAACATGTTTTTATTTTTAATTTAATTTTTATGTAATTATTTCTTCAAATAATATCGAGAGGATTTGTTTTTACACTGTTCAGAGCGTAGAATGTCTTACTAAAATATTGTTTCAAAATATTTTTGGTCAGTCAAACAGGTCCTCTCAATGGAGAAATGGATTGCAAACAGTGGTTTCTAACTGCGTTTACAATATTTAAACTTTAGTTTTTTGGGGTTTAGGGGGAAAAGAGGTACCGTTTTTTATAAGAAATCTTATATCCCTTTTTTTTTTTACTGATATAATAAATAGTTTTTAATTTGTACATAATTGACGGTCTTTTTAATACATTATCTTTATGTATATAATATCGATCGATCGTGAAGTAATAATTTTTGCCCATTACAGCTTATACAAATTCCATATATTTTAAGCCTTTTAATTTTCATGTCTAGATCGGGAACCTAAGATCGATGACTCACACTATATTACTCATGATGGTTATTATGAGGTGTGGAGAACGAGTGGAATATGCAATTTTTAACAGATACTGAGACGTCAACTGACCCCGAGTGAGAAGGAGTACTGGGCGCATGATCAGAAGAAGAAGAGAGAAGGAGAAACGGGTGCATGATCAGAAGAAGAAGAAGAATACGGAGAATTAATAGTCTTTTTGTTCACCGTTATAGATGAATAAACTGATTTAGCCGATGGAATGAAGTCCTATTCCTAGAAGTTAAGTTAGAATAAAAGAATGAGGTATAATGTTTACCAGGATATTGAATAAGTACCATTTTTCAGCCTACCTACAAAACTCAAGTCCTCCTAGCATTTTTTAAACTAAATACTTACCTCCATTCTCCCCTCCCTAGATGTGTATTATACAGATCACATCGGAGAGGTAAAGCTAGGTCAAATCGCAATGTCACTCATTTGGCTTTTGTGTGTGCCCCATTGTTTTTGTGTGAGTTCCATTGTAACTGAATCCCCGTGTAACTGAACCCCAAGCAAGTGAACCCCCATACATCTGAACCCTCGTGCAAGTGAGACCTCTTTAACTGAACCCTCATGCAAACAATTCTGAGTGTAGCCTACTATTCTTTAATTAGCAGCATCGTACATTTTGTTTAAATACTTATTTTTTCATTTTTCAGATTCAAGATATTTATTTAACACAAATGAATAGACAAGCTGAAGTATTTAAAACGAGCCAACATAGAGCTACGATCGCAATGAACGGTACTTGTTATCAGAAATCTCAAAAATTGACTCCCCCTCGCCCTCTCCTATCCTCCCCTGCCCCTCAGAAATGGGGGAACGAAGGGAACGTTAGATCCTATTTTAAATTGACAATAATTTTAAAACGTTACTTGTGTATTATACAGATCACATCGGAGAGGTAAAGCTAGGTCAAGTCACAATGTCATTCTATATTATTTATATCCTCATTAAGGACATTCAGAGCAGAGTTACACAAATGGAACACCTTTTTTGCAAATTGAGAAAATAATTGAATATATTAACAGCGAAACAAGACACGCTGGTATTACTGTATATAGACTAACCACCACTCTCTCTGTTTGACCCCCAAAAAATGGATGTTACATCATAAAAACCCGTCTGCTAAGGCAAGTACCGTTCGCAGTAATAGGTGACTGACCCTGGTAAGTGCATGTACCGGTTAAACTGCACACATATCCATGTGTAATTCAATGTGGGATCAGCGCGAATTGATGCCTTACTACTGTCAAAGGCGGTATTTTTGCATAAATATTAATGAGGAAGCGGAATGGACCATTGTTTTTTGCGTTTTTTACATTCAAAAGAAGCTGGGATTTATTAAAAAAATTATAGGGTCGAAATAAATAGCGAATTTGAAGCCTAAAACGAGCACAGTTTCAAAGTTACTTAATGAATTATAGTTTTTTCTCCAAATAACTGGGGGGGAGGACTGCCCCCCTTGCCCCCCCCCCCATTACCCTCCCAACGACGCCACTGCCTGGGGGGCAAGGGTTGTAGGTTTTCCCCGGGGGTATTTGTGGTTTTGATTGAAGGGATTGTTGTGTAAAGTTTAGAGGAGGCTCATTTGGTTGAAAATTGGAAGTTCTAGATCCCTTTTAAGAGTCAAAAGTGATGGAGGGCAGCTAGCCCCCCTGTTTGACCGGTCTGCACCTTTCCTTTTCGTAACCATTCATTAAAGTCAGATTCTCTTTCCCACTCAGTCTTGTATCTTTGGTAGGCCCTTTTCCTTGTGATCCTCGGTTTTTTGTTGGAGGGTTCACTATCGTCCGAGTCTTTATCACCGTCCTCGTATTTCTGATCGATATCTATCACTTCTGCCATTATGTTGTAATACGTTTGGTCTATAAACAAGAGAAATATTTAGCTATTATGTCCTTCTTTCATGGATTGACTTGCTGGTGAAAGAAACGAACCTGCATTAGTTTAATTTCTTCCAGCGCCAGCCTGCTGAGAATCCTTTGTTCTTTCCGGATAAATCTTTCGCCGGGAATCCGGCTGAAGTTGGAAATATGGGAGAAGTAAGGCAGGAAGTTTTGATCAGTTTCGTCAAAGCAGATATGACGTCGAATAACAGTAGATATGACGTAAACACACACATGTTGCGTTTTTGCTGATACCCCTGTTACCACGGTAACTGCAGTTAGTCATTTTGCAGTTACCATGATATCTGATATACGATCCACTGCAAAAACGACTATTACATTGCCGAAATTACACTTTTCAAAAGTCATTCCGAAAAAAACTGATATCAAATTACATAACTAAGTGCTGAACTTCTTTCTCACCAATTTGACAAAATTTGATGAAAATGAGATGACATTTCAGATACGACGAGCAGATACCACGGTCGGACCGTGATATCTGAATATCAGTTACTGTGGTAGCTAGCCAGATACAACGACAACTGCAAAAACACCTTTTGACTGTGGTATCGGATACCACGGTAGTTGCAGAAACGACTTTAGACCGTATATCGAATACCATGGTATCTGCAAAAACGCAACTATTGTCGTATAATAATAATATTTATGACCCACTCTATAGGTTTAAGATAGTGGGGTAATCAAAGGAAAGAAATAGAGAGAGAACAAAATAACACACACAAAAAAAACCACTCAATGAAAAATTCTGTTTCTAAATTTGAATAGCAAAATTTGTTTACCGAAAAGGGCTGAAAAATCAAATGAAAATGAGTTACTTTGTTGCTATGACTTGGGCCCCTGCTGACTTGGACACACATACTCAAGCAACGAATTAAATGGATACGTCATGTACGATCCTATTCAGAGAAAGTATCCTTCAATAAGGTTGATCATGAAGTTTGACAGCCTGACGAGGACCCTTGCCAAGAAGGGCCAAAATATCTGTTGTATGCATTACTTGAATATATTCTGATTAACAAAATTCCATACAGTGATAATCCCAGTGAGATTTGGGGTACCTCTACAGCTAGTAACTGTGGTGCATGCTTGACGAAAACCATTTACGACAAATAGGCGTTCACACAATGAGCAGTGTTAACCAAGCTCATTTGATTGGGCCACTCAAAAGCCGAGTTTGTATTGAGGTTCAAAGTTTCCGCGTCATAGTAGAACTTAGCGCTGTGAGCATGGCCTTAAGTGTTCTGAGCATCATGCTAGAGAAAAAAGTAAAAATGCCAAAAACTCCTCTTAACACAGTCCGATATTGCATTGTATTCACTTAAAATACATATACAAAAATTTGCTTTTCAGTTAAACTTTAAGGAGTCCGGTGAGGAACGGATCAAACAGTTCGTGGTAACGAACTGTAAGTGAGGAGCGACCCGGCTCAATTGTAACCGGAACTCTAGAAAACGGTATTTTGATACAAATAGATACATCAAAAGAATCAGATTTTAATTCTGATTTCAAATATATAAGTTTCATCAAGTTTAACCTACCCAAGTTCAAGTTACGTGCCTGAGAAAATTTGGCTGATTTTCGAAAAAAGGGGGAAAGACCCCCTAAAAGTTATAGACCCTTAATGAAAATCCCACCATCATATTCAGCGTATCAGAGAACCCTACTGTAGAGGTTTCAAACTCCTTTCTACAAAAATGTGGAATTTTCCATTTTTTGCCAGAAGAAAGATCACGGATGCGTGTTTATTTGTTTTTTTGTTTTTTTTTTCAGGGGTGATCGTATCGACCCAGTGGTCCTAGAATATCATGAGAGGGCTTATTCGAAAGGAAATTAGAAGTTTTAGTGCCCTTTTTAAGTGACCAAAAAAATGGAGGGCAACTAGGCCCCCTCCCACGCTCATTTTTTCCCAAAGTCACCCGATCAAAATTTTTAGATAGCCATTTTGTTCAGCATGTTCGAAAATATTGTAAGTATGTCTTTTAGGATGACTTAATACCCCGAGGTTCCCGGGGGGAGGGCTGAAAGTTATGAACTTTAC
The DNA here is from genome assembly GCF_049724085.1 of Artemia sp. Qi Xiang Cuo. Classification (NCBI taxonomy): domain Eukaryota; kingdom Metazoa; phylum Arthropoda; class Branchiopoda; order Anostraca; family Artemiidae; genus Artemia; species Artemia sp. Qi Xiang Cuo. The sequence continues at coordinate 50,198,241 of NC_142803.1, forward strand.
CCAATGTTAACATATAGTATTGGTTATTGGGAAGTATACAGACGCTTTCAGGGGAGATTTTTTCTGGTAGTGGCGGGGGGGTCGGGGGTTATGCGGGAGGATCTTTCCAAAGAGGAAGTTTTCATGGGGGAAGGGACATAGCTATGAAGGGGACGCCGGACTTCCCAGCAGTAGAGATCTAAGTACAATTTTGCCGGGACATATTGGAATCTCCATGCTATTCGCCGGGACATATAGGAATCTCAATGCTATTTGCTGGGACTATGTTCCGTCCTGTGCTATTTGGGATTGAGTAATATATTATGAAGGACAGGTTTCCAAGGCAGATTACCAGACCGGTTATTTGGCAAGGTATAATGTGGTCAAACATGTTTTGAGAGTATGGTCGAAATTATATAACTCAATCAGACTGGTTTTTGAGTCAACATACGTTTTTTAGGAGCCTTTCAGAGAGCGGAGGTTACTCCATATAAGATAACCTGATTAGTGATTGGGATTTGAATAAAAAGACTGATTTTCATTACAATTCATATTAATAAGAGAATTGACTTCAGAGAGAATAGCTTATTTGAGAGGATATTAGTAGAGAAAAATGAGTGGTGCATTTGCATTATTGGAGATTAATGATGGAGCCAGCAGCATCAGCAGCAGCAATGAAATACGAGTACCCAATGTGGCTCTGGAAATAGCCGGTGTCTGTAGACTAGGCTTTAAGTGGGATAATATGTATGCTGGATACGTGACATCATTAAAGAGATTTAAGATGGAGAAACAACTATACTTTTCTGGAAAAGTAAATGTTGTTCATATAACTAAACTTTGGGAAGCTTTAAATGTCCTATCGAAATATATTGATGAGAACAAAATACATCAGTGAATATTATTGTTGTAATTATGCTCAATAAAATTGTTTCTAAATCAATGGTATTTTTCTTTCTATAGTAGACTTGCGTATATTTTTTAGAGTAGAAAAAATTCTGGTTATTCTGAAGTTGGTTGCGAGAGTTTTAGGACTCTCAAAAATTAATAGATTTTAAAAAGAGCGTATCATGAGGAATCTTGTGTTTATGGGCAAACTTATGAGTCTAGCTGCTTATTCTCTAGACCTGTCAATTTAAAGGAAGATATTGTCTCGGGGAATAGTTGTCGATATAATGAAATTTGATTCTCAGTCATTAGATTATTGCAGGAAGCTTTTACGTCGGGGTCCAAATGTATTTACAAATTTAATTGATATATTGATCACAACACGGCAAAATGATATTGTGGATATGCTTTTAAACATTAGTTTAGAAATTTAGGACTTTTTTCATGAGAAAGATGGCATTCAAGGATGATTTACTCCTCTCTCTCTCTCTATCTCCGACAATTTTTGATATTGCTAGCTCAGTTTAATTGTGGCGGTGAGAGTGTCAACACATGAATAAATGTTAAATACATGTCCTCTATGTAGGTAAACACTGGGCAGCTGGTCATCATGTGAGAATTGCACAATGATTGATGAGTATGATGAAAAGTGTAGATTATGCAACCCGTGTAAATTGCATAGAGGATATGCTGTACAAATTAAAGGTTGTAATTCATGTCTTGAAGAGGTGTGTGACTCTCATCCTAGCGGACACCTATGCTCCAATTGCCATTATGATAAATGTAATCAGTGGGAGAATACATATCCCGGTATGATTGGAAAGAATCCTAAGCGTGATTTTAGTTTATTGCTACAAAATTGGTATCGTCGTGGTTTTAGATTGTTCTGGGAGGAGGAGCCGGGTCAGCGATTCAACTGTTGGAACAAAAAAAGAATATGGTTTCTGCGTCATCGTTGTGAAGACAATGGGTGTTATGATTATAAGCCCACTGATTTTTATTTGGTTGTGACGGAATGTGATTCGCCACTTGAGGACACTGTTTGTGAAATTGCATCAAGTAAGCAAATTGAAACATAAGAATTCTACAGAATGAATAAGAATAGTATCATTGACTATAGAAAGAGATATGACAAAGAGATATACAAAGAGTGAAGTTACACTCTACTGTAGAAAATGTGACCCTGACATTGCAGTACATCAGGACCAGTATACTGTGAATTCAGATAATCTACCTGCTCTAGTTGTTGTCGTCAAATACCTAGTAGAAGATGAAATCTAAAGAGTAAAAAAGCCGTTTTATCATGTTTATAAATTTTTATTAATAAACAATTTCATACATATTTTTAAAACATTTTATTCGTAGGGCACTAAAATCAATATTAAATACGCTTGTAAGTATATTTTCCACTAGAAAGTCGTTCAATCGAGGTAAGTCAACGTAGATGTCGAGAAACTGCTTGTAGGTATAGCCACAACATCTAAACATGAAAAAGAGTAGTGCATGAAAGCCACATGTCTTAGTCGTTACATCCTGTACTCTTCGTTGATTTTGAATAATGGTTTTCCCACTAAATTCAATAAAGTTGCTGATGTATGGCGTGTAGACTTTATACGATAGGCCAAGAGGATCGAAAAGTTTAATATTCTTCGCTGTTTGAAAGATGCATAGCCAATGGCCGGTCTTCACAGTCGATGGGCTGCTATTAACAATGATTAGGGTATTGTTAACACTTGGAATTTTTTCAAAGAAGCCCGAAAGTATGCAATAGGAGTTGTACTGGGACATGTATGGATCCATACTAAATACGTTGATTATTTGGTTTTTGTTCATCGTGCTAGGTCTAGTAGAACACTGCCGTCGGGTGTGATTTTCCAAAAGGTTTCAAACTGACTCAGTGATATTAGCGTGATACTGTCAGTCAGAGCATTGGGAAATGTACACTCTAAACGTACAGTCCCTGTTCGTACTGTGCTCATATCCTGAGTCCTCGAAAAGTTCAAAACAACTACTCCGTGATTTTTTGAAAACGTTGAATCGGTTATTCCATTTTCAAATAGTTTAGAGTCATGATCTTGGGATTACATGGTCAACTCGTACAGATTTCTATAGGATTTTTTGTCAAATTATAGATTGTACAATGGAATACCATTCACTTTGCACACAAGGCTAGATAGACAAAAAAAATAAAATCATGGGGGGATTCAGTCCAGGATCCAACGGCATTGCCACTCTTCACAAAGGCCAAAGCCAATTTTGATGGGATTTCTCCATTGATAAATGATGAATCGCTATAGCTACGAGAGCCGGTGGCAATGTGACGTTGATTGGTGATCGTATGGGGGACAAGAAGTTTAATGTTGTTACAATTGGCTCTTAGCTTTTCCACTGCCAGTGCAACAGAGCTCATAACTTGTTGTTTTCGGACGTTGAGAATTGCCGATGTGATAATGACGTTTGCATTGGGTGCTGCAGGAAGTTTTTTCCTCACAATGAAATTCGATGGGGCCAGCTGTAACTTTAAGTCAATCTTGACATTGGGGGGTAGCCATTGGGATATATTGTATATCTCATGATTTAATTTTCCAACCAGATGATACTCCTGGGTCACTGCAGTAGTCAACTCACCGTCAGTATCAACACCTGATCGATATTCATAGCCCAATGATTGTCCTATCAACTCCTTGTACGCCTTTGGTGTCATCATCATAAATTTTATGTAGCTTGCATAGTTGGATAAATTATTGCTAGTGCTCACCAATGTTCCATTAATAAATACATTAGTTTCTTTGAATAGGTTGTGTAGAATACAGTTTTCATAGGAGAGACCACCGGCAACATTTGGAGTTGTATTATCTGACTTTTTCTTCACCACAACATTTAAATCAATAAATGTTGATGACAAATCAATGAAATAATCTTCATTGGAAAATATTTGAAAGTGTATATTTTCCGAGAGGGGTTGTTGGGGATGAAATTGTTCATAGTAGCCATACTTGACACTGGCACCAACATTTTCAGCTTTGAATAGATTCAATGAGGAACTCATTGGTGGATATGCTTGCATTTGGGGAAGATAGGTCATCTTATGAGAAGAAATCCATCTTTGATCTAATAATCTTTTTCTTTTTCTTCTGCTTATTGGTCTTCCTTGTTTTATTCCTCAAAGTTCTTGTTGATGTCTTTCGCTTCCCGCCTGGGTGGAGACTGATGAGTGAATGACGCGCACGCATCTTTTTCAGTCTTTTTTCATTTAGTCGAGATTTTAATTGATCATAAACAGCTTTTACTGAAGATTAAGTATTAAACTCAGTGCTCTCCTCAGGACTCTCACTTGACTCCCAGTCCTGTAGAGCTAACGCACCCAAATCCGATACTACTGGCAAAAGATATTTTCTGACAAGGGGTAGTGCAGAAAGAAATAGCGTAGCAAACAAGTTACCAACATCATAGCCAGACATTGTAGTACGACCCTTGTAGTAGTCCAATCCATAACCTATTTGACGTGGACTCAAAGCACCAACATAACAATCGATATCGGGACAGACAAATGGAATTCTGCAATTGTTCATTTTAGGTGATGGTGCTGTCGCTGACAATGGGTCGAAAATGACATGTAATCAGTGCTAAGCCTTTTGTTATTGCTAGAGGATCACCCAATTCACTTCTTAGTGTTAACTGAAAGAGTTCCAAATACGAAGTGTTTACACGAACATACTGAAGATGCTTTATATTACAGTGATGAACAATTTCATGTGTTGTTTTTCGTTCAAGAGCACGTAGGAGGGGGACATTTGAATTACCGACTCTCGATGTTTCAAAAAAGGATGTAGAGAAAAATACCAAAGAGTCTGAGGCTAAACGAGGTGGATACTCCGCAAAGATTACTTGGTCAATCCCGTAAACAGTGCCAATACTTTCCGTATCGATCAGATTTTGTTTAAAGCCAAGAACGTCTCTAAGATTGTCACTGAGAATAATTATTTCAGTGTCAACAGGTGAGGTAATGTAAATCCTTTCGTGTTCCAATGAATAATTAAAACGGAATGTACCATTCCTACGATATGAGATTTTTCTATTGATTGTACGACACAAATCTCTCATATCATCATAATCAATATATTTCAATTTAGCATGTGTATATTCGCTAGATTTAAGTGCTTCAACCCATTCATAGTCGACAAAGAGTGTCAAATCGAATGGTATAACTTTTATATCATACACACGATCCTTTCTCAGGATGTCATAGGTATTTTTGAGAATACAATCGACAAGAGCCACTTCATATTGCTGGCGGGGGAAATTTGATGGCGGGGGAGAGTTTCGTCCAAAAATCACTTGTTGTATTCAAATCGTTGTAGAGAGGATCGGAAACGTTGGAGATATAAGTTACATAGAAATCATTGGGCATTGTCAATACCTTCAACACCGATCCAAGAATCAAATCAGAGTTTTATCCTAGCCACCGAACAAGTAATTGTTTCTTACCCCTGCGAGCACGTGTCTTTAATATCTTTTCAATTTGATAGATTTCACTATTATTTTTAACTTTTTGTAGTTCATAGTCATAAAAGCCTTCGAGAATCTCTTCATCTTTGGTATCACACAGGCGATAAGTTATGGGTTTAGTGTCTAGAATTTTTGCCACTTTAAAAAGTTCGGTGGACCACAAGTAATTCCCCTTTTCAAAAACATTGGTTGTCCTATTAATTCAAACAGTATCACAAACATTGAATTTATTTTTCTTCTTGACAATTGATTCATTGGAATATTGTTTAAGAAAGGTGTCAATTGTATCAAGATCAGAATGACGAACTTCCGTTGGCGTAGAGTTGGACAATGATCGATGAGGTCGTTGATTATAAATCAACATGATTTTATCTAGATCATGAATAAAAGCCGGTGCATTTTTCTATGTACAATATCTTGAAATTAAAAGTCAAATAGTTCTTATCAATCGTTCGGCCAATGCAGCCTTTATAGGACTGTGACTATGATAGAGCAGTGTACTATATTTCTCTAGTAATTTTGTAACATGAGGATTAACGAATTCACTACCGCGATCCGTTTGAATTTTTTATACTAATCCTGTTCGAGAATACTTTCAATGGCCTGAGCAACTTCAACACCTCTCTTTGATCGCAATGGAATTGCATATGCATAACGACTGTAAACACTGATTGCAAGTAGAATATACTTGTACGGTGTACTTTCATGTCGTTGAATCTCATATAGAGTAAGGAGATCTGCTTGCACTATATGCAACGGGTAAAATGCTTTAGGTGTTCGATAGTGATTGGCACAAAATCTATGATTCCTGTGTAGAGTGTAACTTGATTCATTTTTTGGATATTCTTGTACACTTTTAGTGCGAACACCCGTGACCTTGGAAAGAGTGATGAGGGTCCTGAAACTCCCCATCTAACCGATTCTTTATTAATAGAAGTCATAACTTAATCTCTGCTGATTGTAAGTAAGTTATGTAGCGTCTTCTTTCCTGTTGTTTGCTGGATATCAATGGTGACATGAAACGTTTTCGTTTTTTCCTCGGCACCATTATCAAGTTTTTTCCACTAGGTGTGCTAGTATTTTCCAAGATTGATTTAAAATCTTCTTCTTCTTCTTCTTCATCATGTTCATATTTTAATGGTGCCAATGTTGTTGATGTTGATGCATGTTCATTTAATTTTTTTAGAATTTGTCTTGCTGATAAGACTTTTGGGAAAGTTTAATGTATTTAGAAAGTTGTATAAATGAGCCTCAAATGATAATAGTCCTTTACGATTTGTAACCATATCATAGATTACATCAAGTAGATTATAGCTCTGGCCCTCAGTTACAATCCCATTCTCATTGCTCTCAACTTGAATATGATCTTGACCACTTTCCATTAGATAGGTTAGGAGTCGTCTTCTTTGTCCAAGATATGAGTGGGGCATTAGATTTACAATTTTCAATATAATTGCATCCAATTCCTCCTTCTTTAATCGTGTTCCAGCAGCAGCAGACTCTTGAGAAGATGATTTTTTTTTGTGATCATTACTCGCAGCAGTGGCCTTTGACAGATAGTGCTTAAGTTTGTCCACTTGGCGAAGGTCATCTTGAAGTAGAAGCAGTTTTTATTATCCTAAAATTACTCATTGTCAAGGAATTTACTCAGATTGTTCTCAAAGTGTTCCACGGGTGAGAGAGCGAGTTCTATTTGAGTCAATTTATAGGGTTTTGCCATTCTCTCACTAGAGAAAACTGTTTACAAGTCCTGCAATTATTGGTAGTAAAAGCGTGAAAAGGCTACCACCCGCCTGAAGAAGACTTTTCTTTTTAAAATTCTTTCCTTTGTTTTAAGAGGCCCATGTACATACAATAGTACGATGTTTCTTCGCTCGCTGCTTAGCTACTTTTGGCAGTTGAAAATTGCCCTCGGTCAAATTTGAACAAAGTTCAGATATTAGATTAATGAAATCATTGTCAATACCATGTTTGAGTATGTCTTTCCTAATCGAGGGTTTTGAAGTGCTTAGAACTGAAAACAGATGTCTATTTTCATGTAGTTTCTTCAGTGTCACGATATCGACTAATAGGTCCTTTTAGTGTTCGCGGGGAGATATACTGTAATTTCATTGTCAAAAATATCTGTGACTACACGCAGATCCTCGGGTGTATTTTGATTAAGATTCAATAGGATGTAGCCGTAGGGTTTATTAGTAGACTGAATGTATGATGAGAGCCGAATTTTGAGAGCACCTCGATAAATTTGTTTATTGAGGTTTAATAGCGAGCTGGAATGATGAATAACTCTGTATACGATATAGTAGGTGCAGTTCAAAGCAAGTGTTCGCATACATTTGCTCTGATGAAAGAGTTTGTGTAGAACCAGAGTAACAGAAATCTGTTCATGATGAGAGCAAACTGTGAACAGTTGTAGCATTTCCTGGGACCATTGTTCAATAGATTCAGCCAGATCGTCAATGATCAGCCAAGACTTTGGTTCAATAATGCTGAAAAGATCAAGTCCCTGTATGAATTGTATCTGTACCAATCCCGTGGTGGCAGCAATTTCTTTTATTTTATCGTATGACTCCTGCCAAATAATGTAACAATAGTACATTTTTTCAGCTTTTCCACACAAATTTTATAGCAATTTTTAATTATTTTAGTTAAGAGAGTTGTTTTGCCCGACATTGAGGGCCCACACAGAAACGATCTGAATAATGTTTTAAATTGATACATGTTCCTTTCAATAATTCACCTGGACAACTAACCGTAGACTATAGCTGTCTAATGAATAAATAATTTCCCTACTCCGTTCAAGAACAATAATAATAAGAAGAAGACGAATAAAGAATCATATTTTCTTTTATTATATTCATAAAAAAGTAACAATGCTTAAAAAATACTACATTGAAAAAAAAGCTTGTTAAACATGAAAAAAATACACTTTTTTAATTTATTTAGAATAAAAAATACAAAATTTACAAAGACACAGAGAAAAAACACTTAAATAAATACACTTTTTTTTGTTTATTTATAGAAAAAATACAACATTTATTAGAATAAAGCACTTAAAATAATATAACTTTTTAATTTGAATGCAACATGTATATTTACAAAAAAAAATCTGCTCTAGGTAAAAAAAGATAACTTTGGTAGTGGCGGTGCGCCCCCCGCTGGCGGCCGCCCCCCCCCCCCGGGCCGCGATCCCCCTCCCCTCTCCCAAAGGCCGCGAGGCCCCCCCCCCAAGTTTTTAGGGAAAATTTACTGGACTTTATTAAAACCGAGACTTTCCCTATGGTTAAAACATTCGGCCCGGTCTGAAGTTAAATAGTGCCCAAGGGGGAGGGTAGTCATACCGTCTTGACAAACATAGACCTTGTAGAAAATAGTACTCATGGCAATTTTCTCTACATTTACAGTAAAGGTCCTGCAGTTGAGGGAACAAATTGCCGGCAATTTGGCTCGGGAAATTGTATTTTCAGCAATACAGTTCCTATAGATGTCCATGTCGAAATTCTTATCCACATAGCGCGTGGGCACTCCTTTGCAACGTTTCTTGATTTCCTCGTCGTGTGTCTGTATAAAGTACACCTTCGGACTTACAAACATACCACGGGAAATCATGTCGCTTCCCGTTTCTGATTTAAAAAATAAAAGCTGATTTGGTGCCCAACGTTTCACTAGCTCTGGGTAAAGCCCACTCCAATTGGTGTAGTCCATCCGTGAGCTGATAATTTTGCCGTGCGCCAAATCATCAATTAGATTTGGGGTTTTTACTTTTAACAGTAGAGAATCTGTATTCCAGTAGCAGACCTCTACTTGCCCCTTCTCCGGCCGCAGTACCCTAGCCAGATTGTAGTAGAACTCCAACATGAGCTTTTTAGAGATCTCCAAGATCGTACTGCCTGCAGTAATATTTTTATTCAGGACAATGCTTCTTTTTTTTCTATTCAAAAGTACCAAGTCCGGGCCAATGATCGTGAAGGAAGTGTAATTTGGATCGGCAATAATTCGAGAACATTGTTTGGGATCGGTCACGACGGCACAAAGATTCCTATTGCGAACACTCTTTCACATTTTACCAAAAGCCGAATTCAAAATGAGCTTATAAATTTATTTTTCGGCTTTCGTTTGTGCTTCAGAATGTTTCTTGACAAAAGTATCAACAAACGTTTTTAGATAGGGTTTTTGACTAAACTGGAGCGCTCTGTGAACCTTTGTGACTTCGGAACCGTTGTTGCACATCCATTTTAAAGTCACATAATTTACAAAAAAAATTTTTTTCGGCAGAAGGTCAGCAATAAATTTTTGTTTTGAAGGTGGCCAATGCAATCCTTCCACCTCGACTAAACGCCTATTGCGAGGGCTCAAAGAGTCCCTAGTCACTGGTCTATTGATGCACGGGAAAATAAAATCCTTTACTCAATCGTGAAGCTCAACTGGTATCTCCTCAACAATTTCAAAAAACCATCCAACCGGTCCATTCTTCTCAACACTGTTGTCAATGTTAGGGAAATGGGGAGCTTGAGGGTCATTGAGCCATTTATAGTCACCTTAAAGTAGCGCATAATGGGACATGGCCGAAGTGTAGAGAATATTCATATCAAGGAAAACTGCATCCGATTTTGTCCCCGTCTTCTCTCCATTTGGCTCAATTTTCAAAATGCGATCCACGTGAATAACAAATCCACCCCTCACTGACCTCTCGATGAAAAATTGCTGATTAATACCAGCGAATTGCCCAATTTCTTCCTTGCTAATTTTTAGGATGAGGTCCATCACCAGATGAGGAGATGAAAAATAAAATCCTAAAGCAGGATTAAATTCCCCATAGATTTTGTCCGTATTTTTACACATACTGTCTAACAAAGTTAACACATCACTCGAAAAATACAGCTTGCAGTAGTCAAGCCCATTTTTACACCCTCCCTCTGCCCACTCTTTTTTAGCCAAACTGTATACATCGGGGGTGCACCTACGATCGTGTAGACTGTCGTAAAACGATTCAATCGATGGAATAGTTTCCTCGGCAAATCTCGACATGGAACAATAATAATCATAAGGATATATGCCCTTGACCGTCAACAAATCATATAAATCATTTGGAAATTGTTGCTGGAGAAGGGGGAAAGCGTTGCAGCCGTCATCGTTTTTCTGCACTTGAATTAATTCACTCAATGATTTAGTAAAAAAACTGTAGGAATCTAAAAAGCAAATTTTATTCGTGTACTCAACGTCGTCTTCAACAAATTTCCACATAAATTCCTAAACAAGCAACTTTTCCGATGATTTAGGAATGATATTGCAGGAAAAGCTGTCTATCACCCATGCATCATCCACTGTTCCATTTCTTTGAATATGTGCCATTGCTGGTAGCACATACTTCAGATCGTAGTTAGAATTATGTATAAAAACCGGAAGAAAGAGTTGCTGTTTAATTTTAAATTACATGAACTGTGAGCCCACCCCCGAAATTTACTTTTCCCCGTTGAATTGGGATCAATAAGATGATTATGATCCTGGACAGCGTCTTTTGGGGCAAGAGCACTCCTACAAACCCAAAAAATTGTCCCCTTTTCTAGTGCCAGTAGCTCCTTATCTGATAATGTCATTGGGTATTTGGTGTGACACAATCGTGAAATTGCACTATTTGCTGTTTTTATCAAAGACACCAATAACTTCTCCATGCTACCCTCCTCATCCTTAGCCAAAAAAACTCTTTCAGCTCCATTTTGTTATTGTAATCACGAAAAGCATGCGCATAGGACACGCAACTAGTTCGTGTTCCTTGACTATATTTGGCTTTAATGGGTCGGATAGCTCCACCAGTCTTGATTCACGGTCTAACCATACTTTATCAACTTTTAACAGGGAATTTTGGAAATTTTTAAGTTGTAAAGTATCTTTGCCTTCTGCCGGCATTTCAATTCTTTGATTGCCATGAATTTTGCAATGTCTCATGTGATCCGAGAATGTTCGCTCAGTTCTAAATGGAGAAAGGCACATGGGGCAATAGAGACGTTCCCCTTTCTGAACGCCTTGGGATAAGAGTCGACTTATTGCCGTAACGGGGAAAAAATGACCATAGGAATTTACATCTTTGGGAGGCTCGTAAATAACCCAAACCCAATTTTTAACATTATCTACCGACAGTGTCCTCACTGAATATAAAACCCCTTTTTTGTTTGGTTTCTTTCCCTCATTTACGAATTCTGTGTCATACTGGAGAACAACCACCCCCAACCCAAGATTTTCATTTGCTTTTTCAAATATGGTTATTTTTTTCAAGGACACCGGATATTTCCCCTCTAAACAAGCAAAATTTACTTTAGGGAAATTTTCTCCACCGTTACGAGCAAGTCCGTCGAGATTTTTCATTGATGACTCATCTTTTAATGTTTTATGGGCTGCTGCTAAAAATGCATATTTAAAGTATTGCAGCCCCGTGTCCAATTTGAAACCTTGAACCCCTCATGTAGCCGACAAATCTGCATGGCATTTTATTTTGTTACCCCGGCCTTCCCTTAAAATAAAGTTTTTTTTTTAATCTACTGAGATTCAGATCCATGTGTTCAATGTATAAAATTGTGGACCCGCATCCCCTTTCGTTAAATGTGTCCAAAGTTAAAATTAATTTTGTTACCAAGTTGAAACAGTTATTCTCGAATTCATTAAGAGCAGGGTAAAAAGTCTGGTTGCCAGTTGAAAAATGAAAATAAAAAATATCCCCGGATGTCCCCTTTTGTAAATAAACTTTTTGATTTACTGATGCTTTAACCCCCCTTGACCCCCCAATTCTGAATCTGAATCTCTATGAGTGCTCGAATTTGGTCGATGTAGCTATGGAGAACATTTACAGGGTCTGTTAAAATAATGCTCCCGTCAATCACGTTTTCTTCCGGAGGTTTAAAATCTACCCTATGTGTTTGTAAATGACCTAGAGCAGATTCTAACAAATAAAATTCACCTATTTCCGGGGACTCGAAACTATTTTCATGTCCTGCACCTCTTTTTACAGGATCCAATTCACTAATAGTAAAGTCAGCGTCAAAATGTTACCGGAAAATTTAATTTCAATAATTTGCATTTGTGTTGCTGTATTACTACTACTATTACTAGTACTACGTGTGTCATTAAGGACAATGGTGGGGGTGATAGAGAAGTGTCGATAGTAACATCCCCCTTCTGTTCAGTTAAATTGGATGGAAGGGTAGCATAAAGTTCCCTAGACTAGTTAGCATGTCTTTCGGTTTGTTTCGAGACACTTGATCAAGACAGACTGTATTGTCCTGTGACGTAAATTCTATACGGGAGCCCGGTTCAGTTGCACTAGTAACATCATCTAAATGCTCACGCATGAATCTATCTGCCCACTCCGGATTCTCTATCATGTCAATGTCACAAGTTAAATCATCTACGCTAGCCCTATTCCCAAAACAATCATTAAGAAAACCTCTATGCCATTCCATATTGTCTAGAGCTAATGCTGATGGTTCGTCTCTAAACTCCATCGGTGGTACTAGAATTGGTTCAGTAAATGTTGATGTTTCATCACCCAATGGCGGTGCTATTTCATTAATCTATAAAAAAGGGCTTATTTTTTTTATGTGAAATAACCATTATTTTTATAAAGTTAATAAACTATGTCAATTTTTCATAGTCATTGTCCCACCACCTGAACAATTAAAAGAAGCAAAGTAACATAGGCATATGTCTTTCATAATGACAACAGAACATGTTAAAAATATATTTGGTTTAGTCAGGAAAATGAAGCCTTATTCTTAGAGGTTAAGTTAGAACAAGAGAATGATATATAAAACTAATGGTTTTATTCGAAAAAATATAATGTTCAGAATGAAAATGCAAAATAGGGATCCAACTCTAGCGCCTGCCCCTCTTGATTGTAAGTCTCAAAAAAACCCAACCATCGTTCAACTGAGGCAGTATGTTCTATGAAACATTGCTCTTCAGCCTCGGTTAATGGGCATGCATCCCATACATTGGTTGCTGGTGTTGGTGTAACTTTCTCCCTTTTCTCGACAATCCGAATTTGCCTATATCGCTTGGTGATTGGTGATTTGATTGAAGTGCTGGTAGCAGTAAACCTGGACTAAATAAATCATTGTAAGAGAAGAGATTTTTTCTCCTTCCATATCAAATATTAAAGTGCCCCTCCCCAGAATTAAAGTGCCGATGTATAACGCCTCCCTGTTGATTTTTCTCTGCACGAACACTAAAGTAATACATTTTGATTTTGATAGTGATTACACTTAAGACTGCCGTAAAATTTGCCATGAGAATCCCGATAGTGACTCTTGCAACAACTATGATTATTAACTGAATAATATAATTATGAAAATAATTAGTGCAATCTATGCTTCACTAATCATAACAATTCTTTTTACTAAATTAATGGAGATTGAATTTCTGGTTGTTAACGCATAATTCCTGACAAAAATTTTGATTAATGAATATCAGCTTGCTTTTGATAGTAAGTGATGTTTTTGTTTCTTCGTGATTGAAACCTATTGAGAGTGGTTTTACCATTTCCACAGGAAAAAATTTTTATTTTCAAATTAAAAGCTTTTAAAAATTTAAAAACGATTTAAGAATTAAAGCTTTTTTAAATACCCCCCCCCCCCCCGATGACGAATCTTGTACCAACTTTTATTATTAAAGTAGCCTTCACTGTTATCTTTCTTTTGATTGTTCAAAACATTATTAAGTTCTTCAATCATTACCCGGAACTTGTCTGTTAAACGAAACACACTCTAGAATTAAACTGTGTACGATCTGACAGAAACTGATTTCCCTTTGTGGGTTCAGTTATGATTTGCTTGCTCTGGTTGAGAAAAAAAACTATGATGCATTCATGTATTATTGTCATTTTGTATTCGTATAGATTCTTAGTGGTTTGTGTATTTAACTTCTTTTGTTCTCCATGACCTGCTTTCCATTTTTTTTCTTTATAATTGTCATCATGTTCGTGTATTTTTTACTAGGATTAATACAAATTCATTCCTTTGAATTTGTTCCGTTTAACATAAAAGTACCCAGTATTCCATTTTGTCAATGGTGCCGCGTTGAACTTTAGAAATAAGAGCCAATTAGTTAACACAAAAATTTAAACATTAAAAATCGGTTGAATATTGAAGACGAATATTCAAAAAAAAGTTACTTAGTGTTCTAATTGAACCATCCTTGTGTTTCAGACGTCGTTCATAAGGAATGAATTAAAAAGACGTTTTATACTAAATATCTTTTTCAATGATAACTAAAGCATAGATGAAGATGACATGCCTATAAAATTTTAACACGCAAAAGGCTCCTGTATCTTATTATCCCAAATATATACATGGTAATTCAGTTATATCGTGTCGCAAATTTTTACACGTCAATAGCGAAATAGCATTATTCACCGCAAGCATATAAGGAGTCGATTTAATAAATTATTAAAATATTTTCATAATATCTATTTACACTTAGGTCGAAAATCACAGCTAGCTCGCTGGATTCCTCCTTTCCTTCGGAATGAGATGCGACGCGAATTACAGTTGGCCTGATTGCATTCAATGATTCGATTAATCCTGTCTCGGCATTATCCTGAGCTTCATGCAATTTTGCATGTTTTTGCTGCGATGGCTGATCAACAGTATTCTTAAATAAAAATCATTTTCAGTCTTCAAACTATTTAGCTTATGAGAGGGCACTGCTCCTTCAATAGCACAGTACCAAACTCCCAAAAGTTGAAAAAATGACAGAATTTAATTAGCTAGTTCATGTTCAATTTAATTCAATTTAATTAGTTCAATTTAATTAGCTAGTTCTAATGGAGGGCACTGGACCTTTCAATTCCATAGTACCAAACACAAAAAGTTGATAATTATAGATCCTTTTCAATTTTATTTGCAAAGCTTTTAAAACTTTATATACCTAAATTGCGAAATACTTAAAATCACAGAAAAAAGGAAGAAAGAAGACTCCTAGACATAACCTAAACTAAAAAATTATTAAGTATATGAAGGGGTTCTTCTCTAGTCAATACCTCACCCCTTTACGCTAAAGTTTTTTTTAGCACTTTCAAAAGAGGTCTCTATTCTAATTAACCGATCTTTGTGATTCAAGAGTTCGTGATTGAAACAAAGTTCGAACTTTAGCGCAAAGAGCGACGTATTGACTAGGGGTAAACTCCCTAATACATGTGATAAAAACATATAAATATAGAAGTATCGTTATGTAAGTTAATTCCTAAGTTAATTCGTAACTCAATTTTGAGAAAGCCATTTAGCCAACAAATGTGTAAACATGCTCTTAATCAGATAGTGAGAAAACATCCCTTTTCAGGTAGAAGGACGTAAAGCGATTTGATTATTTTATTGGTGAAACTACCCACCCTGTTTGAATATTAACACCCTTTTCAGGTGGAAGGATGTAAAGCGATTTGATTATTTTATGGCGAAACTGACTGCCCTGTTTTGAATATTTACTGAAATTTGAAGAAAAAAAACAGGGACTTTTTAATTGGAATAGGAAGCGCTATCAGCAGAATGAAAGTGCTATCAGCTTTAGCGTAAAGAGCATGATATTGAGGAGGGGGTGACCCTTTTATCCGGATTAAATCTGCCGAAACTAATATGCAAATTCTGTTTTAATTTTTCATGTACGATGAGCCAAAATCGAAGTGAACCTGCCTCTCTTTTTTTTTGAATATTTACTAAAATTGAAACACATGGACTGTTTAATTAACATAGGAAGCTTTTTAAAAGAGCTAACAGCACGGTAAAAAAGAACGTAAGTAAGGAAGGTAAAGGAAATTCTTCATTAAATTAATGGTGAGACAAAAATTGATTTCTTTTTTTATTATAATATAAAAAAAATTTACTCACCAGAAGTCGCTTAGAAGATTACATATCTCCACCAATGTAAATGATAGTAAAATATAAATATCAATAGAACAAATGAAGTATTCAAACTGTATAAAATTATAATTTGACACTTAATTTTATACTAAAAAAAAACTGAATATATTAACACCTAAACAAGGCACACTGGTTTTGTGACACGGATTTACCCTAAAAGGCATGTATGCCATATATATTATGAAGTAGAAATCTGGTCTACATAAATTATGTTAGAAACCTGTCCTTCATAACATATTACGTAATTCCCAAATAGCACAGGATAGAACATAGTCCCAGCAAATAGCATGGAGATTCCTATATGTACCAGCAAATAGCATGGAGATTCCTATATGTCCCGGCAAAATGGTACTTAGATCTCTACTCCCAGCATTATTTAAAAAAGATCAGAAATTAAATATAAAAGAAACAAGTTTTTCAGCTGCAACAGCAGCAACATCAAAACTTTAAACGAACAGAAAATATTACATATATGATTGGGTTCACCCCCTAGTCAATAACTCGCTCTTTAAGCCAAAGATTTGTCATTACTTTCATAAGAGCTATTTATTCTAATTAACGGCCTTTTTGATTAAGCGGTCATTTTTAAAGAATTGGAACAAAATTCGGACTTTAGCTTAAAGAGCAAGGTATTGCCTAGGGGGCAAACCTCCTAATATACGTATTAACAATATATGAATATAGAAGTTCGTTACGTAAGTTAATTCGTAAGTTGCGTATATTTATTACTAATAAAAACGTTCGTAAATAAAATTAAATAAGTTTCGAGAAAGCCATTTAACCAAATAAAAGTAAATAATATGCAAATTTTGTTTTAATTATTCATTTACGGTGAGCCAAGATCAAAATCTGCATTTATTCAAAAACGTTCAAAAATTAAATTAAAAAAAAAGTTTTTTTTAACTGAAAGTAAGGAACGACGTTAAAACTTAAAACGAACAGAAATTATTCCTTTTATGAAAGGGGCTGTCCCTTCCTTAACGCCTCAGTCTTTACGCTAAAGTTTGACTTTCTCACAACTCTATTTTTTTATAGAATGAAAAACTTTAGCGTAAAGAGAGAGGCGTTAAGGAGGGGACAGCCCCTTTCATATAAGGAATAATTTCTGTTCGTTTTAAGTTTTAACGTCGTTCCTTACTTTCAGTTAAAAAAAACTTGTTTTTTTATTTAATTCACACTAAAACGAATTGGTGTGACGAAAGCAATATTGACATTCCCACCTAACGTTGCGCTCGAGTAACAATGGCGCCCTTGGTCAAATGCCCAAGTTAAAAGGCCATGTCATAAAAAGCCATGTCATTAAAAGGCCATGTCATAATAAAAGATTTCAATTTGGGAGGTTCAAGGAGGAGTCTTTGACAGTCTTATGACCTCAGGGTACTAGATGTTGCATTGTTTTTTCGCATCTAAAGTGGTTTAAAAAATTCTATTAACCCTCAAATGATTACCAAAAATATGCACAAATATAACAAATGTAACATTTGGAATATTATAACACTTTTTTCAAAGCTTTAAAGAAAAGCAAAACAAACTAAATACCCCTAACTACGCCTGAAAGCTATTTTAAAAACAAACTCTTTGGAGATTTCCAAGGATATGACCATAGCAGAAGCTTCGAACCTGGGTGGAGATCAAAGAGGAGTCTTTGAGTATTTTGACCACAGGTGACTTATTGTTGCGACTTTCTTAAATTTGGTAATTTTTGTGAGCATTTGGAAATCAAAGCTTAAACTCAATAAGTTATACTAAGTGTCCTAACATTTTGCTTGGATTAAAAATGACGAACTAGGAAGAAAATATCAACATCTTCCTGGAGCCACTTCAGTCTGCATATCAAGGCCGTATCCAGGGGGGGGGGGTTACCCGGTTTGAACCCCCCCCCCCGAAATTTTTTGACCGACTCGAAAATAAGTCAAAAATTAGTAAAAACCTAGGTAAAAATCAGTAAAATTAGTCGAAAACTGAGTCAAAAATTAGTAAACCCCCCCCCCCAAAAAAAAATTCAACAATTAGTAAAAACACCCCTGAACAAAAATCCTGGATACGGCCCTGCTGCATATTATTTCATTTAATTACATTTGAAACGGATGAGCTTTTCATTTTTACCTAAGAAAATAGCTGGTACTTTATTTTCTTTATACCGAATAAACCATTCAGTGTTTTTTGTTTCATTGTAATTGAAGTGTTCTCATATGAAGTGTTCATCATGTATTTTCCAATTTGATAAATTTACTCCTTTTAGATGCGGTTTATAATTTGACTGATATTAGGTATTTATGAACTTATAATTGGGAATTAATCCCCCAAAAGAAAAAATGAATAATATCCAAGAGAGCAGCCAAAAGCAATAGAAAAGCCGCTGTTCAGCCTTAGCCTACATGACATATATTCTATAAAGAAGCCAAAAAAAACTATAAAATTGCATTTTTTTTTAATTTTTATTAAAAACCAGTTTTTAATACAAGACGGCTTTTTAGGAATCCAAAAGAGCAAAAAAAAAAAAAAAAAACAATCGATATCAGAGTCGCCCATTTCAACTATTTTAAAGGTGGCAAAACAGATATAGGCAAAGGGCATTATGAAAAAATTAAACTTCTAAGTTCAAAGTTATATTCAAAGTTTTTACCCAGATAACTGACGAATTTTGTGATACGGTATTTGAAGTTTTCTATGCAGTAATTCTCAATGAAAAAAAACCTATTAATTTTGATAATTGTTTATTTTAAGAATACATAGCTAATAGATACTTCAACTACTCGTATTATGCAAGAGTTCTGAAACACCACAGCCATTTCGTTTCTACCAGTTTTCTAGTTCTCTAGACGAATTAGGAAGCAGACCAATTTCCAGCCAGCGACTTGTGAATTTTTGAAGTCAAGAATAGGGTCGAACCTGCTGTGAATTTAAGCTGTGATTAGAGAAAGACTGATGAAAACATTAACGTTTGCGGTCAACATTGACCCCGCCGGCGGCGCGCCGCCGACATCTTACCGGCGGTGCGGCGGTGGCCCGCTGTTTTGGCCCCGCCGCCATCGGTCTTCCCTCATCGGTGCGGTGCCGGGGTTTATATGTATATACACACACACACACACACACATATATATATATATATATATATATATATATATATATATATATATATATATATATATATATATAAGTAACAATATAAGTAACAATACATAACTTAAGTCAATATAAGTAACTATATATATATATATATATATATATATATATATATATATATATATATATATATATATATATATATATATATAAGTATAGTCCTAGGTACTATTTTGCGCAGGCCCCCGTACCAAACAGGTTTTTCTGGTAGGTAAACAGGTCATTACACCTTTGCCGAGAGGAACGAGTATAACTTGATTGGTGATTAGGATTTGAATAAAAGGAATAGTTTTCTTTACATTTCATATTAGTAAGAGAAATGAATTCAAAGAGAATAGTTTTTATCTGCAAGGTTATTAGTGGAGAAAAAAAATGAGTGGTGCATTTACACTATTGGAGATTAATAATGGAACCGACAGCAGCAGCAGCAACGATATACGAGTACCGAATTTAGCTGTGGAAATAACTGCTGGCTGTAGACTATGTCTTGAATGAGACACTATGTATGCTAGATACGTGATATCATTAAGCAAATTTAAACAGGAGGAGCAACTATGTTTTGCTGGAAAAGTAAATATTCTCCATATAAATAAACTTCAGTCAGCATTAGATGTCCTATCGAAATATATTGATGAGAACAAAATGCATCAGTGAATATCATTATTGTAATTATGATCAATAAAAATGTTTCTAAATCAATGGTATTTTTTTTTTCTGTAGTAGACGAGCGTATATTTTCTAGAGTAGAAAAATTAGATTCGGGTTAGTCTGAAGTTGGTTGTGAGAGAGTTAGGACTCTAAGAAATGGATAGATTCGAGAAAGATCGAATCATGAGGAATCTAATTCTTATGTACAAACGTTTAATTCTAGATGATGATTTTATAGAGTTGTCTATTCAAAGAAAGATATTTTCTCGGGAAATGCTTGTCGATATAATGAAAACTGATTCTCCATCATTAGACTTTTGTATGAAGCTTCTACATCGTGGTCAAAATGTATTTACACAATTTATTGATTTATTGATCACGACAAGACAAAATGATATAATGGATATTCTTTTAAACATTAGTTTTTAGAAATTTAGGACTTTTTTCATAAGAAAGATGGTGCTCAAGGATGATTTACTCCTTTCTATCTCTCTCGGACAATTTTTTTTTGTTGATAGCTCAGTTTCATTGTGGCTGTGAGAGTGTCAACACATGATAAAATGTTCCATACATGTCCGTTATGTATGTACTCACTGGGAAGCTGGTCATCATGTGAGAATTGCACAATGATTGATGAGTATGATGAAAAGTGTAGATTATGCAACCCGTGTAAATTGCATAGAGGATATGCTGTACAAATTAAAGGTTGTAATTCCTGTCTTGAAGAGGTGTGTGACTCTCATCCTATAGGCTACCTCTGCTCCAATTGTCATTATGATAAATATAAGCAGTGGGAGAGTACATATCCCGGTATGATTGGAAAGAATCCTAACCGTGATTTTAGTTTACTAGTACGAGATTGGTATCGTCGTGGTTTTAGATTGTTCTGGGAGGAGGAACCGGGTCATCGATTCAACTGTTGGAATAACAAAAGAATATGGTTTCTACGTCATCGTTGTGAAGACAATTAGTGTTATGATTATAAGCCCACTGATTTTTATTTGGCTGTGAAAGACTATGATTCGACACTTGAGGACACTGTTTGTGAAATTGCTTCAAATAGGCAAATTGAAACATGTGAATTCTATAGAATGAATGCGAATAGTATCATTGACTATACAAAGAGATATGACAAGAGTGAAGTCACACTCCACTGTAGAAAATGTGACCCTGACATTGCACTACATCAGGATCAGTACACTTTGAATTCAGATAATCTACCTGCAATAGTTGTTGTCGACAAATACCTAGTAGTAGTGGATGAAATCTAAAGAGTAGAAAAGTCGTTTTATCATGTATATAATTTTTTTTATTAATAAACAATTTCACATACATCTTTAGAACATTTTATTCTTAGGGCACTAAAATCAATATTAAATATACTTGTAAGTATATTATCCGCTAGAAAGTCGTTCAATCGAGGTAAGTCAACGTAGATGCTGAGA
The DNA here is from genome assembly GCF_049724085.1 of Artemia sp. Qi Xiang Cuo. Taxonomy (NCBI): domain Eukaryota; kingdom Metazoa; phylum Arthropoda; class Branchiopoda; order Anostraca; family Artemiidae; genus Artemia; species Artemia sp. Qi Xiang Cuo. The sequence continues at coordinate 50,219,740 of NC_142803.1, forward strand.
AACTGCTTGTAGGTGTAGTCAAGACATCTGCACATGAAAAAGAGTAGTGCGTGAAAGCCGCAGGTCATAGTCGTTAAATCGTGTACTCTTCGTTGATTTTGAATAGTGGTTTTCCCCCTGATTTCAATAAAGTTGCTGATGTATGTAGTGTAGAATTTATATGATAAACCAAGAGGATCAAAAAAATCAATATTCTTTGCTGTTAGAAAGATGCAAAGCCAATGACCGGTCTTCAAAGTCGATGGACTGCTATTAACAATGATTAGGGTATTGTTAAAACTTGGAATTTTTTCAATGAAGTCCGAAGGTATGCAATAGGACTTGAACTGGGACATGTATGGATCCATACTAAATATATTGATTATTTGGTTTGTGTTCATGGTGCTAGTTCTAGTAGAACACTGCCGTCGGGTGTGATTTCCCAATAGGTTTCAAATTGACTTAGTGATATTAGCGTGATACTCTCAGTCAGAGCATTGGCAAATGTACACTCTAAACGTACACTCCCTGTTCGTACTATGGTCATATCTTGCGTGCCTGACAAATCCAAAACAATAACCCCATGATTTTTTGAAAACATTGAATCGGTTATTCCATTTTCAAATAGTTGAGAGTCATGATCTAGGGATTGCATGGTCAACTCGAACAGAGTTTTATAGGATATTTTGTCAAATGATAGAATGTACAGTGGTATACAATTCACTTTGCACACACGACTAGATAGACCAAAAAAATTAAAATCAGGGGGAGATTCAGTCCAGGATCCAACAGCACTGCCACTCTTCACAAACGACAATGCCGATTTTGATGGGATTTCTCCATTGATAAATGATAAATCGCTATAGCTATGAGAGCCGGTGGCAATGTGATGCTGATTGGTGATCCTATGAGGAACAAGAAGTTTAATGTTGGTACCATTGGCTCCTATAATTTCCATTGCCAATGCAACAGAGCTCATAACTTGCCGTTTTTGGACGTGGAGAATTGCCGATGTGATTATAACATTTGCATCGGGTGCTGCAGGAAGTGTTTTTCTCAAAATGAAATTCGATGGGGCCATCTGTAACTTTATGTCAATCTTGACATTGGGGGCTAGCCATTGGGATATATTGAATATCTCATGATTTAATTTTCCAACTAGATGATATTCCTGGGTGACTGCAGTAGTCAACCCACCGTCAGTATCAACACCTGTTCGATATTCATAGCCCAATGATTGTCCTCTCAACTCCTTGTAAGCTTTTGGCGTCATCATCATAAATTGTATATAGCTTGCCTAGTTGGATAAATTATTGCTAGTGCTCACCAATGTTCCATTAATAAATACATTAATTTGTTTGAATAGGTTGTGTAGAATACAGTTTTCATAGGAGAGACCATCACCGGAATTCGGAGTTGTATCATTTTACTTTTTCTTCACCACAAGATTTAAATCAATAAATGTTGACGAAAAATCAATGAAATATTCTTCATTGGAAAATATTTGAAAGTGTATATTTTCCGAGAGGGGTTGTTGAGGGTGAAATTGTTCATAGTAGCCCTACTTGACACTGACATCAACATTTTCAGCATTAAATTGATTTAATGAGGAACTGATTGATGGATATTAGTCCTTGTGGGGGAGATAAGTCATCTTAAGAGAAGAAATCCTTCTTTGATCTAACAATCTTTTTCTTTTTCTTCTTCTGCTGCTGCTTATTAGTCGTCTTTGTTTTATTTCTCAAAGTCATTGTTGATGTCATTTGCTTCCTGCCTGGGTGGAGACTGATGAGTGAATGACGCAAACGCATCCTTTTAAATCCCTCCCCATTTTGTCGAGATTTTATTTGTTCACCAACGGCTCTTGCTGAAGATCTAATATTTTCCTTAACACTCTCCTTGAAATTCTTGCCCGACCCCCAGTCCTGTAGTGGGGAGGCAGCAAAATTCGATGCAGCAGGCACAAGATATTTTCTGGCAAGGGGTAGTGCAGAACGAAATAGCCTAGCAAACCAGCTACCAAGACCGTAGCCAGACATTGTAGTACGCCCCTTGTAGTAGTCCAATCCATTGCCTATTTGACGTGGACTCAAAGCACCAACATAACAGTCAATATCGTGACAGACAAATGGAGTTATTATATTGTTAATTTCTTATTTTAATGTAAAGTATTTTTATTTTTAAATGTTTATAAAATGAAAATTAATATATTCTTATACTTTTGTAATTGCTATTTTATAAACAAATTCATTTATTAGTGTTAACTGACATAGTTCCAAATAGGAAGTGTTTACGGGAATTTACTGAAGATGCTTTATAATGTAGTGGTGAACATGTTCTTGATTGGTTTTTCGTTCAAGAACTCGTAGGAGGGGAACATTTGAATTACCATACCGAGACGTTTCCACAAATGAAGCGTAGAGAAATATACAAGTGTCCGTGGAGAAGCTGGATGCACAGTCTGCATAGATAACATGGTCACTACCACTGAGATTTTCTGTCTTAATAATACGGTTTTTAAAACCAAGAACCTCACGTAAATTCTCATTGAGGAAAATTCTTTCATTCTCAAATGGATTGGTAATATAAATTCTCCTTTGTTCCGTAGAGTAATTGAAAGTGAAACCACCTTTTTTTCGACTTGAAATTTTGTTTTTGATGACTCGATACAGTTAGTTAATGTTAGTTTATTCCCTGAAGGGGATTATAGCAATAGGATACTTATTATAGTCAAAAGTTTCAAGTGAACCTTCATCGCAAAAATCAAAAGGTCGTAGTTATATTTCATAATTAAGGTCCTTTCTAAGAATGTCATAGGTATTTTTTAGAATACAGTCGACAAGAGCCACTTCATATGCACCGTCAAATTTGATGGCGGGGGAGAGTTTTGTCCAAAAGTCACTTGTCGTATTCAAGTCATTGTAGAAAGGATCGGAAACGTTGGACATGAAAGTTACATAGAAATCATTGGGCATTGTCAATATCTTCAACACCAATCCAAGAATCAAAATCAGAGTTGTATCCTAGGCAGCGAAGAAGTAACTGTTTCTTACCCCCGCGAGTACGTGTGTTTAATATCTTTTCAATTTGATAGATTTCACTAGCATTTTTAACTTTTTGCAATTCATAGTCATAAAAGCCGCCGAGAATCTCTTCATCTTTGGTATCACGCAGGCGATAAGCTATGGGATTAATGTCTAGGATTTTTGCCTCTTTAAAAAGTTCAGTGGACCACAAGTAATTCCCCTTTTCAAAAACATTAGTTGTTCTATTAATTTGAACCGTATAATAAACCTTGAATTTATTTTTCTTCTTCTTGACTTTTGATTCAATGGAATATTGTTTAAGAAAGGTGTCAATTGTATTATGATCATAATGATTAACTTCTATTTGTTTATAGGTTGACAATAATTGATGAGGTCTTTTATTATAAATCGACATTATTTTATCTAGATTATGAATAAAGTATGGTGTATTTTTCAATGTACAGTATATAGATATAAAAAGTAAAATAGTTCTTATAAACAGTTAGGCCAATGCAGCCCGTATAGGACAGTGCGCATGACAGAGCAGTCTACTATATTTCCCTAGTACTTTTGCAACATGAGTATTATCAAATTCACTACCGCAATCCGTTTGAATTTTTTTTATACGAATCCTGTTCGAGAATACTTTCAATGGCCTGAACAACTTCAACGCCTCTCTTTGATCGCAACGGAATTGCATATGCAAAGCGACTAAAGACACTGATTGCAAGTAGAATATACTTGTACTGCGTATTGTGACGTCGTTGAAGCTCGTCTAGCGTCAAGAGATCTTCTTGAATTATATCCACTGGGTAATAGGCTTGAGTTTATCGATATTATGTGTCACGATGCCTATCAGTCCGATGTAGTTTTTACCTCGGCTAACGTTCTAGATAGTGTCTTACAATATTAGGATAACCCACCGAGACTTTCGAGAGAGTGTTGTGAGAACTAAAACTTACCATTTCACAAATATTTTCATAAGCACCTTTCAGAACTTCAGCCATTTTGAACGTAAACACGTTGTGTAACGTCCGCTACCCTTTTGTATACTGGCTGCTGGTGGTGGTGGTGGTGGTGGTGGTGACGTTGACTTGATACGTCTTCGCTTTTGTCTAGGTATCAGCGGTGTGCTAGTATTTTCCCAAATTGATTTAAAATCTTCTTCTTCTTCTTCAAGTTCATATTTTAATGTTGATGATGATGATGATGATGATGCACGTTCATTTAATTTTTTTTAGAATTTGTCTATTGCCAATAAGACTTTTGGGGAAGTTTAATGTATTTAGAAAGTTGTATAGACGAGTGTCAAATGATAATAGTCCTTTACGATTTGTAACCATGTCATACATTAAATAAAGTAGAATTTAGCTCTTGCCTTGAATTATAATCATTTCCCCATTGCTCTCAACTTGAATTCGATCGCTTTCCAATAGATAGATTAGGAGTCGTGTTAGTTTTTCACCATATTAGTTGGGCCTTAGATTTACAATTTTAAATAAAATCGAATACAAATCCTCCATCTTTAATTGTGTTCCAGCAGCAGCAGCAGCAGCAGTAGACTCTTGATGAGATGATTCTTTTTTGGGGTCAGCAGCCGCAGCAGCAGTGGGCTTTGATCGATAGTGTTTGTCCACTCGGCGAAGTGCATCTTTAAGTAAAATCAGTTTTTTATCATCCTCAACAGTTTCATTGTGGAGGGATTTACTCATATTGTTCTCAAAGTGTTCGACGGGTGAGAAAGCGAGTTCTATTGGAATCAATTTATAGGGTTTTGCTATTTGCACTAGAGAAAACTGTTTACAAGTCCTGCAATTATTGACAGTAAAAGTGTGAAAAAGCTACCGCCCGCCTGAAGAAGTCGTTTCCTTTTAAAATTGTTTCCTTTCTGTTTAGAGGCCAATGTCCGTACAATGGAACGATGTTGCTTTGCCTGTTGCTTAAAAACTTCTGGCAGTTGAACATTACCCTCGGTCAAATTTAAACAAAGTTCAGATATTAGATTAATGAAATCATTGTCAATACCATGTTTGAGCATTGCTTTTCTAAGCGGAGGTTTTGAAGTGCTTAGAACTGAAAAAAAGTGTCTATTTTCATGTAGTTTCTTCAGTATCATGATAGCGACTAATAGGTCTTTTTAGTGTTCACCGGGAGAAATACTGTAATTTCATTGCCGAAAATATCTGTGACTACACGCAGATCTTCGGATGTATTTTCATTAAGATCCAATAGGATATAACCGTGGGGTTTATTAGTTGCCTGATTGTACGCTGATAGTAGAAATTGAGGGGTACCGGGGTATATTTCTTTAGTGAGAGTTATTAGTGAGCTAGAATCACAAATAGCTCTTTATATGATAAAGTATGTACAGCTCAAAACAAGTGTTCTCAAAAACTTGCTCTGATGAAAGATAGTGTGTTGAACTATAGTAACAAACATCTATTCATTATGAGAGCGAACAGTGAACAATTGTAGCATTTCCTGAGACTATTGTTGAATGGATTAAGTTAAATCGTCTAAGATCAGCCAAGAGTTTGATTCGAAGATGCGAAAAACCTCAAGTCCTTGTATTATATATCTCTGATCCGAAACCCAAGTTGCGGCAGCACTTGCTTTTGTTATTGTGCACTACTCCTCCGAAATAATATAGCAGTGGTATATTTTTTTTGGCTTTTCCTCAAACACTTTATCGCAATTTTAATCATTATAGTTAAGAGTGTTGTTTTGCCCGACATTGAGGGCCCACACAGAAACGATCTGAACGGTGTTTTAAATTGATACATGTTCCTTTCAACAGTTCACCTGGACAACTAACTGTAGACTCAATTGTCTAATGACTAAATAATTTTTCCCTACTACTACTACTCTGTTCTTCAAGAAGAAAAAGACAAAGACAAAGACAAATATTGAATCATATTTTTTTATTTTATTATATGCACATAAAAAAGTAACAATACATTGAAAAAAAAAAAATACAATTTTTTAAATTTATTTATAATAAAAAATACAACACCAAAATTTACATAGGTATACACACATATAAAAAAAAACACTTTTTTTTTGTTTATTTATAGAGAGAAAAAAAATTAAATTAGAGAGAGCACTTGAAAAAATAAACTTTTTTAAATTTATTTATAAAAAAATACAACAGCATTTACATAGGTACAGAGAGAGAAAAAACACTTTTTTTTGTTTATAGAGAAAAAAACATTAAATTAGAGAGCGAGAGAGATGCCACTTGAAAAAAAAAAAAAATCTGCTCTAAGTCCAAAAAAAAAAGAAGATAACTTTGGTGACGGTGCGCCCCCCGCGCTAGCGGCGGCCGGCCCCCCCCCCGGGCCGCGAGGCCCCCTCCCCAAAGGCCGCGAGGCCCCCCCCCCAAAGGTTTTTAGGAAATTATTTAGAGGACTTTATTTAAACAGAGACTGTCCTTACGTGAAGTAAACTCAGTCAGATCTGATCGTGAATTGTGACACTGGCGGAGTAGGGTCACAACCTCTTTAAAGTAAAAGACCGTGTCGAAACTGGAACTCCGTTCAATGATCTCTAAAGACACATACACTTTCCTAAAATTTAATTAACGACTTTCCAACACTTTGGCTCGAGTAATTATAGTTTGAAAAATACACTTAATATAAATGTTAATGTCAAAATTCTTGTCCACATAGCGCGTGGGTGTTCCTTTGCAACGTTTCTTGATTTCTTCGTCGTATGTCTGTATAAAGTACACCTTCGGACCTACAAACATACCACGGGAAATCAAGTCGCTACCCTTTTCAGATTTAAAAAATAAAAGCTGATTGGGCGCCCGACGTTTTACTAGCTCAGGGTAAAGATCACCACTCCAATTGGTGTAGTCCATCCGTGAACTGATAATTTCACCGTGCGCCAAATCATCAATTAGATTTGATGTTTTAACTTTGAGCAGTAGAGAATCCGTGTCAACGTAGCAGACCTCTACTTGCCCCTTTTCCGGCCAATTCAACATAGCCACATTGTAGTAGAATTCCAACATGAGCTTTTTTGAGATCTCCAAGATAGCACTGCCTGCAGCAATATTTTTAGTCAGGACAATGCGTCTTTGTTCCTATTCAAAAGTACCATGTCCGGGCCAATGATTGTAAAGGAAGTGTAATTGGGATCGGCAATAATTCGAGCACATTGTTCTGGATCGGTCAGGACGTCACAACGATTCCTATCGCGAACACTCTCACTCATTTTGCCGAAAGCCAAATTTAAAATGAGTTTATAATTTCATTTTTTGACTTTCGTCTGTGCTGCAGAACGTTTGCTGACAAAAGTTTCAAAAAATATGTCTAGATAGGGATTTTGAATTAAGTCAAGTGCTCGGTGAACCTTTGTGACGTTGAAGTCGTTGTTAAACATCCATTTTAACGCTACAAGATGTACAACTATGTTTTTTTTGTCAGACTGTCATATTTTAGTTTTGGTATCGTTTGTACCATATGCACTCTGCCCAACACGACAAAATGCCAATTGCAAATGCTCAAAGATTCCTATGTTTAAAATCAAATTATGAACTGGAAAACAAAATTCCTACCTGACACGTGAATATCAACGTCTATCTCTCCAACAATATAAAAAAAACATCCAACCGGTCCAGTCTCCTCAACCCTGTCACTGTTAGGGAAATGGGGATCTTGAGGATCATTGAGCCATTTCTAGTTGCTGCAAGGTAGTGCATAATGGGACATGGCCGAGGGGTAGAGAGACTTAATATCGAGGTCAACTGCATTCGATTTTGTCCCCGTCTTCTCTCCTGTTGGATCGGTTTCCAAGATACGGTCTCCGTGAAAAACAAAACCCCCCTCATTGACCTCTCGATGAACAGATGCTGATCAATGTCCGTGATTAGCCCAATTTTTTCCCCACTAATTTTCAGGATGAGGTCCATCACTAGATGAGGCAAAGAAAAATAATAACCCAAATCAAGATTAAACTCCTCAGAGATTTTATCCGTATTTTTACACATAATGTCTAACAACGTTAAAACGTCACTCGACAAATACAGCTTGCAATAGTCAAACCTATTTTTAAATCCTCCCTCTGCCCCAACTCTTTTAGCAAAACTGTATTCCTCGGGGGTGCAACTCCGAGCGTGAAGACTGTCGTAAAACGATTCAATACAAGGAATAGTCTCCTCGGCAAATCTCGACATGGAACAATAATAATCATAAGGATAGATGCCCTTGACCGTTAACAAATCGTATAAATCATTTGGAAATTGTTGCTTGAGAAGGGGGAAAGCATTGCTGCCGTCATCGTTTTTCTGCACTTGAATTAATTCTATCAATGATTTGGAGAAAAAACTCTAGGAATCTAAAAAGCGAATTTTATTCGTGTACTCAACAACGGCTTCAACAAATTTCCACATAAATTCCAAAACAAGCAACTTCTCTGCAGATTTAGGTATGATTTTGTAGGTACAGCGGTATATCACCCATGCATCATCATCATCATCCACTGTTCCATTTCTTTGAAGATGTGCCAATGCAGGCAGCACAAACGTAATATCATAGTTAGAGTTTTTTATAAAAACCGTTATAAAAAGTTTTTGTTTAATTCATAAATTCTGTAGAGTATGAGTAAACCCTAAACACTTACTTTTTTCCCGTGGACTTGTTGTAACTAAGATAAGCGTGGTAATAAAACACGTTTGGTCTGGCTCAGGTACCCCTACACACCCAGCAACTTGTTCCCTTTTCAAACGCCAGTTGCTTTTTATCCGACAATGTCATCGGATAATTAGTATGACATAATCGTGAAATTGCTCTGTTTGCCGTTTTTATTAAAGAAACCAATAGCTTTTCCATACTGCCCTCCTCTTCCATAGTAAAAAAAAACTCTTCCAATATCATTTTACTGTTGACTTCGCTACGGGCGTGTGCAGAGGAACACTAGTTTGTATTCCTTGACTATATTTGCCCTTGATGGGTCTGATACCTCAACCAGTCTTGTTTCACAATCTAAAAACACTTTATCAGATTGCAAAATAGAATTTTGAAAATTTTTAAACTGTAAAATGTCTTTGCCTTTTGCCGGCATTTCTATTCTCTGATTTCCATGAAGTTTGCAATGCCCCATGTGATCTGAAAATGTTCGCTCAGATCTAAATGAGGAAAGGCACATGGGGCAATAGAAATATTCACCTTTGTTCTTGCCTTGACATAGGAGTTGACTTATTGCTGTGACGGGGGAAAAATGACCATAAGAATTTACATCTTTGGGAGGTTCGTAAATAACCGATACAAAATTTTTAACATTTTCCACCATCGGTGTCCTCACTGAGTACAAAACCCCTTTTTTATTCGGTTTTTTCCCCCATCTACAAATTCAGTGTCATACTGGAAAACAACCACCCCCCCCCCAAGATTTTAATTTTCTTTATAGAATATTCCTATTTATTTAAATGAAGCCCGGTATTTTACCTAGAAAAACAAAAAAATTACTTTAGGGAAATTTTTTCCACCGTTACGTGCCAGTTGTCGATATTTTTAATTCTTGACTATTTGTTTAATGTCTTATTGGCCGCTGTTAAAAACGCATACTTAAGGCATTGCAGTCCAGTGTCAAATCTGAAACCCTGAACCCCTCCTGTAGTCGACAGATTCGGATGGCATTTTATTCTTTTACCACTCCCTCCCCTTAAAATAAAGTTTTTTTTAAATCTACTGAGATTCAGATCCATGCGTTCAATGTATAAAATGGTGGACCCACTCCCCCTCTCGCTAAATGTATCCAAAGTTGAAATTACTTTATTCACCCGGTAGAAAAAATTGTCTTCAAAATCGTTTAGACCTGGGTAGAAAGTCTGGTTGCCTGTCGAAAAATGAAAATAAAAAACGTCCTCGGATGTCCCCTTTTGTAAATAAAATTTTTGATTCACCGATGCTTTATTTCCCCCACCCCCCAATTCTGGATCTGAATATCAATAAGTGCTCAAATTCTGTCGATATAACTATGGAGAACTTTCACGGGGTCATTTAAAATAATGCTCGCGTTTTCCTCGGGAAGGCTAAAATCTACCCTGTATGTTTGCAAATCGCTTAGAGCAGATTATAACAGATAAAAATCAGGCAATTCTGGGGACATTACACTGTTTTCGTGTCCTCACCTTGTTTGTTCAGTACTAAATTCGCTCATTATAAAGTTCTGATTAAAAATGTCCCTGGAAAAATGAGCTGCTGTTGTATTACTACTACTACTACTACTATTAAGTGGAATGGGTGAGGAGGGTGACAGGGAATTGTCAATAACACCACTCCCAGTCTGTTCAATCACATTGGAGGGATGTGACATGAGGTCCCCTAGTACATATTCCAAGGTGTTTGGGGACAATTGGTCGAGCCAGCCTGTATTGTCCTCTGATGGAATTTCGTTATGAGGACCCGGTTCAGATTTACTTGTAACATCACTTAAATATTCACGCATGAAACTATCTGCCCACTCTGGGTCCTCAAACATGTCAATATCACAGCTTAAGTCCTCCAGGCTGGCCATTTCCCCAAAAACATCATTAAGGAATCCCTCATGCCACTCCATATTCTCTAGAACCAGTGTAGGTTCATCCCTGAACTCTGCTGGTGGTGACAGAATTGGTTCTGTAAATATACTTGCCATAAAATTTATAATAATATACAAAACCATGAAAGTACCTTTCATGGTCCTTTTTTTTCTAGAATTTGCCATTAAGAATCTCTATATTATGTTGTGGTAGCCCGCAAGACCTTTTGAAAAGAAAAACAAAAAAAAACAAGAAACCGATCTACAAAGAATTGCGAACCAGTAAAAGACCTTTTCGGTAATTTGTGCGGTGTGGGGTCATTTAAAGTAAAATTCCAATTTTGTTAAAAGTGATAGGACCTTTTGCAACTTCTGTGTTATCTGACGAAATTTTAGATTTGGTTGAGGCTTTTTTGAAATTAAAGAACCTGTATCTTCTAACTACTAATTTATTTTTTATTAAAAAATACCAATTTTATACCAGTCATGAGTCAGAGTTTGATGTGAATTTTTTTACACTAGGCAGTTTTTTCCTCCAAATATTTTATCTATGCGCCTGAGGAAATTTTGTCTTATTTTTGAAAATAGGGATAGAAAAAAATTATGTATATACTTACAAATTCTGACTGGACTTCTATATCTGAACTCCTTTTCTAAACTTGAAGGAGGTCAAGATCACAATCTTCAGTAGGCTGAGCTGAGACATTGTATGAAGTAGTCCAGTCCCTTTTCAACTTCCTTCCAGTTGCCAGGGGGCTAAAGTGGGGGTCAGATGGCTCTGTCACTCTAAGTTTGGTGCTCGATGGATGGTCCAGATCGAGTGTAATTTTTCCAGCGAATTTGATAACAGACGCTCTTGTGGCCTGTATTAATGAAGGTTCACCATATCTTGCTTTCTTTTCAGAAGGGGTATAATTGTACGTCTCTTACTCCTTAAAAAAAAAAGACCAAAATTTTATCATGTATCACAAATTAATTTTAGTTTTTTTTTGTGAAAAAAATTAAGTGTATGTTAGACATATAAATTAGTGTGAACAAAATATTGATTTAAAAATCAGGGGGTTGGATAGTGGGATGGAGGGCCTTTTTTATAAACTGCCCCCCCAGGAGATAATAAGGCCCGTCAAATAAAAAGGATAGCTAAGCTAACAATGTTTTTTATTAAATAGGTTTATAAGGTAACAAATTTTATTTTTTGAGGAAATGGGGGGGGGGGGTGAGGGTTTGAACGCATTATATATATATATATATTGTTTTGATTTTTCTTCTAAAGACGAAAAGCATCATTAGCCTACTATGATCTAAAATATCACTGAAATACATTTTCCAACAGTACATGATAACGAGCTATAAGTAAGGAAAAAACCGAAACTCAAAAAAAGGAAGCTTTTTGTAACAATTAATACATTAAAAAAAATGGGGGGGGGGGTGAGGGTTTTTGAATGCATTATATATATATATATATATATATATATATATATATATATATATATATATATATATATATATATATATATATATAGCTCTTTAAGCTTGCAAGCTACCTACTGAGAAAAACTGAAAATAGTTTTATTTTCCTTTATTATCAAAATAAAATACTCATTGTTACAAATTTAGATTTTTTAGAATAAGAACAGATTTGTTTTTATTATTCAAGATTATTCAGTCACTGACACTTCCTTCAGCGAGCTTCCTCTTTGTATACTCAAGCGTAAAATTGTTACTAATCATGCCTTTAT